>NC_135536.1:97345411-97646869 GCF_045843805.1 Urocitellus parryii | reverse complement strand
GGAGGCTCCATTATAGGAAAAAAAGAATGTGGAGGTTCAAGGACCTGGCCAGGCTGACACTGATGGGTCCCAGTTTTTCTGTCAGTGACTTGGAAAATATTTTTATGATGTTTTCCCATCACCCCTTTTAAAATCATTAATACTTACTTACTAATAAATGGTGTTCATTATTTCTTTCCCACTTTTATTGGGTCTCTTTGTTTGAGGCCCTGTACTAGATGCTGGGACTACATGTTCTCTTTTCATTTATAGTGAATTTATCAGCTAACTCCTTTCTATCTCGTAACTACTTGAGAAGCAAGGAGCTTGTCTGTTTCATCTTTTACTTTTCTTTTTTCTTTTTTTTGGTACTGGAGATTGAACCCAGAGGCATTTTAGCACTAAGTTAAATCCCCAGCCCTTTGTTTTGAGAAGGGGGTTTCACTAAGTTGCTGAGGCTGACCTTGAACCTATGATCCTCCTGCTTCAGCCTCCCTAGTCACTGGGATTGCAGGCATGTGCCACTGCTCCTGGCTTGTCTGATGTATCTTTATATCCTCCCGGCCTGGTACATAGCACCTGGTGGGTCCACAGGGACCTAATCCACAAGAAAGCCTGACTGATATGAAATTGTAAGTCCTACAGTTGAGCAGGTCCTGAAAGACCAGGGCCCAGGTAAGGGCTGAGTGAGGAGGTGCAGCCTGCTGGAGATATGAACTGTATGAGGTAGTTTGAAGCACATTCTGAAATCTATGGGAGGCTGCTGCCCTTGCTAGTGTTGGCTGTTGGTTTCATCTCCTCCCATAGCTGTGGGTTTTCACACTGAACTACACATAGGTTTAGGTTCGGACATTTTTTTTTTTTTTTTTTATCAGAGTAGTAAGCATTTGAAGAAGTGGGTCTGGGTAACTGAAACTATTTGGGTCAGGTTGGGAAACTGTTAAATACAGTTCAAACCTCAGACATAAACTTGCTGGGGCTGGAATTTCCCTAGTTTTTTTTTTTTTTTTTTAAATAATATTTACTGAGACTAACAGGCCCCTTCCTTAACCCTGTGTTCTAGATTTAGCCATCGCTCTCTCTGCCATCCTTGCTCCTCCCAGTTGGATTCAAGCCTCTGCAGGAAGTTGACCAGCTCTAGGTTGCCACTGGGAACTTTTTGTTTGGAAACCCTGGAGAAACCTCCAGAGAACAGCATAGAAACTGAAAGTGAAAAGGAGGCAGCCAAGTGCACCTATTATTTGTATAAACTTTGTCTTTTTACTTCCCCCAGGGAACTTGCCTCTTTTCTAAGATCCAGAGGCCCCCTCATCCCCAGTACCCTCGGTGACCTTCTGTCTAGTTTTATTCCTAGGGTCTTCTCTTCCAGTTAGCTTCTTGGCCAAGTTGTTGCTTAACATTTTCCCACATAAAAGTTATCTTGATGATTAAAAAAAAAAAGTGAAATGATTGTCATTTTAGAATAAGTACTGTGAGTTAGAAGCAGAAGGGTATGTAAATCTGCAGTTTTATAAATACTACAGACAAATAATACTTCAGTCTGCTGCTGGTAGAGATTGTTGACCCTTGCTGGACATAGTGCCACTTATAGTGAGAGGTATAGTAAAATAGCCTGAAATTTGGGGTGCTAGTAGAGTGAGTTCTCACATACTTAAAAAAAAAAAATCACAGCAACTTGGGAGGCTGAGGCAGGAGAATCACAAGTTTGAGGCCAGCCTTGGCAACTTAGTAAGACCCTGTCTCAAAATAAAAATTTAAAAAATGCCGGGGTTGTAGCTCAGTGATAAATAAACCATTCATGGGTTCAACAACCAGTACCAGAAAACAAAACCAAAAGCCAAAAAATAAAAACAACAATCCTCCGGAGCTCAAAGATATAATTACACACCACAAAATCCACCCTGTTTTAAGTATACAGTTCAATGATTTTTTTGTAAATTTACACAGTTGTGCAACCATCACCAGGGCCTGTTCTACTCTTTGTTCTTTAGGCCAGGAAACCACTGATCTACTTTTTAGTTTGTAAGTTACCTTTTTTGGAAATTTCCTGTAAGTGGGACTATATTTACTCTTCTGAGAGTGTGGAGAAGAAAAATATATCTTTTTTTCCCCCATGAGCACATGGCAATGGAGGGGTCTGATTGCCGCCAACACCTGGAACATAACATGAGACAGGTGTGGAGGTGAATCTTGAGAGAATCATTTAGTATTTAAATCTGTTTCTATTAAATAAAAATCAAATGATAGTTGTATGCATATATAAAATTGTCCTGAAATATTTTCAGAAGGGCTTGTCTCTTTTAAGGAATGGAGAGGAAGCAAAGAGGTTTTGAATATTACCTTCACTGTTCAAGAGGTGAGCTGATGATGGTGGACCTAGTGCCTTTTGTAAGGGTTCTTGTCCATCCCTCAGAGCTCCTGAGGAGCTTATTCCCAAAGGGGGAATAAGCTCCTCAGGAGCTCTGAGGGATGGGAATAAGCATTGTGAATTCCCTCCTAAATAATTTCACCTTTACAAAATGTATTTATGGGAGTCACTTTAAAAGGTTATTTTTAAGTTATTGATAGCACTTGTCTACTTTATTTCACCATGATTGACCAGGGCCCATCCGGTTAGTTCTTCCTTTAGTTCTATAACCTGTTTCTTAGTGACCAAAGAGTGAATTTTATTTCACTGAGTCACACTATTCAACCCTGATTAGGAGAAAATGAAGTGAAAGCATTTGATTGCTGTACTTCCGTCCTAAGAAACAGAAAGTAGTTCTATGTCATTTGCAAAAGGTTGCACTTTCTATTTTCAGGTTTAAGTGGCTCTTAGGAAATGTTGTGAGGTGGGCAGGTGGGAAGGCTGTGGAGTTTTCCAGCCCTTCCTTGGATTGGATAATGGCTTTTCTTAGTTTCATGTGGGTCCAATTTCCAGAACAGGAAACCTAACCTATGTTCCAACAGAAGAATAAAACATTCCAAACAAAACGTCTTTCACTGTTTTAGATTACCCACGGTTCTCATATGAGCCTCAGTGCTTACTTCCATAGCTGGACTTCCTGTTTCCACCAGTGCTTCTTTCTTTCCAACCCATTTTCTGCACAGCTGCAAAGTGATCTTTAACTGTAATCAGATCATGTCATTCTCTTCCTTCATCTTCCAGTGGCTTCTCATCACATTCAAAATAAATTCCAAATTCTTTACCTCGGCCTGAAGTTGGCTTATTACTCCCTACATTCACCACACAGTTTGGGGTGTTGCTGCTGCTCTTTCTGGATGGAATCCTGGGTATGTTTTGTTTTGTTTTTTTAAACCAGGGATTGAACCCAGGGGCACTTAACCACTGAGCCACATCCCCAGCCCTTTTTTGTATTTTATTTAGAGACAGGGTCTTGCTGAGTTGCTTAGGACCTTGATAAGTTGCTGAGGCTGGCTTTGAACTCGTGATCCTTCTGCCTCAGCCTCCCAAGCTGCTAGGATTATAGGTGGAATTGTGGGTATTTGTGTCTGTTCCCCCCCTCTCTGGCTTTTTGCATAGCTGTTTCTTGCCTTGACATTGCTATAGGTAACAGAATTTGGAGCCTATGCTCTTGGTCTAAGTTAGTGTAAAGTTTAGGTAAAATTCTTTACTTTTTAAAAATGTTTTGTTGGAGATATGTTATTCATGTTGGCTGGTTTATATACAATCTTTATATATTCTAATTTTGGGAGAGATTTTAAAAAGTTTAATGGGAGAAAATTCCTATCCTCCTCCTTCTCATTAGCTAAATATTTGTTAACAAAGATTTGCCCTTACCTGTTGCTTTCTTACTTTTAACCAAATATAATCATGATAGTTACTAACATTTTTTAGTGCTTCCTCTCTGCCATGTATTGTTCTAAATATTTTACATAAACCAATTCTTTTAATCCTCATAGCAGTCATATTGCATGAGAGGAACTATTCCTATTCTTACTTTACAGGTAAGAGAACAGATGTAGAGAATGGTAAGTAAGTGGAAAAACCAGAATGTGAACCCAGAAAGTGTGGCCTGTGTGTCTAACTACTAACTTAAACTCATTTACCTGTTTCACCTTCTCACTCAGCTCTAATCTGTCTGTAGATTGGTTCCCATCTTGATGCTAACTACATCTGGATATCCCTAATTTACTGGTATTGAACCCAGGGCTTTGGGTATGTCAGGCAATTACTCTACCACAGAGCTACACCCCCAACCTTTTTTTATTTTACTCGAGACAGAATCTCATTGAATTGTCTAGGCTGACCTTGAATTTGTGATCCTCTTGCTTTAGCTGGGATTATAGGCATGGAGTACCATGCCCATCCCATCAATAAATACCTTAAATGCTTACTGATCATTCTGAGTGAAAACACAGTCCCTGATGCCAGAAAGCTCAGGACTAGTTACAAGGCAATTCTGTAGTGAATCACTTGCACAGTAGTGCACAGAAGAGCCTGGAGAGCCCTGTTCTTCACTGCCTGTAGTCTCTCTGACTGCACCCAGGCCCCCACTCAGTCACCTTGTCTTGTGCTCAGTATCCTTGGTCCCTGGCTGGACCTTAAAGGCCTGTGTTGTTCTGCATGATGGATGTTATCAGTCCGGGTCCTAGCTGGATAGAGAGAGCATACTCAGAGGACATGGCAACTTGGGAATTCACAGACTTTCATGAAGGGACCTTTATAGAGTATGAACAGGGTGAAGGGAACCAACAAGGGGTAGTGAGGAACTCAGACACAGCCACAGCAGGAAGACATCCATCCTAGGCCTAAAGAACCAAGGGAAATCCAGTCTTCCCTTGGTGGAGGGGTGGAGTCTGGGATGAGGGACTGCCTGATAAAAAATTAAGACCATTGAAGAATGAAACCACCAGAATTATGGTGTCTTCCTTTAGTTAACCAACTAACATTTCGAGAATATGGAGGCTTGGGAAATGTAGTTCTTTTTTTTTTTTTTTTTTTATTGGTCGTTCATAACATTACATAGTTCTTAATACATCATATTACACAGTTTGATTCACGTGGATTATGAACTCCCCCTTTTACCCCATATACAAATTGCTGTATCATATCAGTTTCCCTTCCATTGCTTGACATATTGCCTTTCTAGTGTCTGATGTATTCTGCTGTCTGTCCTATTCTCTACTATCCCCCCTCCCCTCCCCTCCCCTCCCCTCCCCTCCCCTCCCCTCCCCTCCCCTTTTCTTTCTCTACCCCTTCTACTGTAAATCATTTCTTCCATTTGTATTATCTTGTCTTGCCCCTCCTTTCCTCTTATATGACATTTTGTATAACCCTGAGGATCGCCTTCCATTTCCATGCAATTTCCCTTCTCACTCCCTTTCCCTCCCACCTCTCATCCCTGTTTAATGTAAATCTTCTTCTCAAGCTCTTCGTCCCTACCCTGTCCTTGTTTACTCCCCTTATATCAAAGGAGTCATTTGGTATTTGTTTTTTAAAGATTGACTAGCTTCACTTAGCATAATCTGCTCTAATGCCATCCATTTTCCTCCAAATTCTATGATTTTGTCATTTTTTAATGCAGAATAATACTCCATAGTATATAAATGCCACATTTTTTTTATCCATTCATCTATTGAAGGGCATCTAGGCTGGTTCCACAGTCTTGCTATCGTGAATTGAGCTGCTATGAACATCGATGTAGCAGTGTCCCTGTAGCATGCTCTTGTTAGGGCTTTAGGGAATAGACCGAGAAGGGGAATAGCTGGGTCGAATGGTGGTTCCATTCCCAGCTTTCCGAGAAATCTCCATACTGCTTTCCAAATTGGCTGCACCAATTTGCAGTCCCACCAGCAATGAACAAGAGTGCCCTTTTCCCCACATCCTCTCCAGCACTTATTGTTGTTTGACTTCCTAATGGCTGCCAGTCTTACTGGAGTGAGATGGTATCTTAGGGTGGAAATGTAGTTCTTAAAAGGTCTTCTCCCCCACCCCCTTAGTTGGGGCATGGTGGCACACATGCCTGCAATTGCAATGACTTTGAGGCTGAGGCAGGAGGATTGCAAGTTCAAGGCCAGCCACAGCAACTTAGTGAGGCCCTAAACAACTTAGTGAAACCTTGTCTCAACAAATGAAAAGGCCTGGGGATGTGGCTCAGTGGTGTGCCCCTGGGTTCAATCCCATGTATCCCCTCAATTAAGAAAGGTTAGCCCCCAGGGTTCAGAACAGGTTCAAGGAGAGATGGGGATGGATGGAGAGGTGAGGATAGGTTTAAAAGGAAAATAACCATCACAATAGATAATACCACTTCTCATTTAATTTTTTTTAACTTGGAATTAGTACTTAAACATTTTGTTTTGTTTGGCTGGAGGCAATTCAAACCATAATACAAAGTGTATAATATTTATCAATATCATTTAATTTTAATTAACTAAAAGCCACCTGTATGCAAAATCAAAGATTTTCTGCTTATCTATAAAATTCAAGGAATCAGGAGTTGGTAAACCTTTACTATAGTTTCATGTGTCAGGAAATGTGTTCTTCTGTTTGTTTTTTTCCCCTCCAACTGCGTATACATGTGAAAATCATTCTTAGCTTGTGTGCTATACAAAAATAGGTGATGGGTCAGATTTGGTTCCTGGGCAGTAATTTACCAGCCCTTGTCATATATGTCAGTCTTTTTTTTTTTTTTTTTTTATACTGGGGATTGAACTCAGTGGTACTGTCTCTGAGTTACATCCCCAACCATTTTTTATGTTATTTTGAGACAGGATCTTGCAAAGTGTTGACGTTATTTAACACTCTCCAATCTAAATCTAAGCAAGGCCAGAGATACTTGGAAATTTTAATTTTTTTCTCTAAAATGGACCTGCGCATGACTTTGGTCTCTTTCTTGCCATTTGCCATCTCCTGCAACTACCACACAAAGAACCATCCTTTCTCTGTTCTTTTGTAGTATCTTTTGATACTACAAAACAAACAAAAGCTTTGAAGGTACTATTTGCATGGATTCAGCTTATCATGGGAAAGCAGGAGGAACAGGATTAATTTCTTTGACTGTTGTGTCTTCAGGCTCTTAGAAGTAGAAACATAATTCTTTTTTTTGCTACTTAGAATCAATTTAGTATTAAATGCTCCCATAATTTGATTCCATTAACTATTCACTTTTATCCAGACATATGGACTTTAGAGTCAGACAGAACTTCCAGTTCAGATATTGATAGAGCTGTATGCACGTGCTCAAATCAATTAATTATCTCTTGTGTGCTTGAATTTCTTCATTGGAAAACGGAGAATGGAAAGTACCATCCACTGCCACTCCTAACATCTATCTAATATGTGTAGGACATTTGTAATACTTTTGTATATATTCTCTCCATATGTATATGTGTTATATCGACACACACACACACACACACGTATCCACACATAAGTTACATCACGAGAAAGAGTGGTACAAATGAGATGCTGGAGTGTGTGTGGAGTGCCTGGTGTGGTGCAGGTCCTCAGACTGGTCATCTGAAGTCTATAGACACATTATAATACAGTGTGATGAACATAAGCACAGACATTTTTCCAACAAGCTCAGGTACAGCATAGTTTTGAGTTTTTCGCTCACCAGCATTGTGGACTCCGGCAGGTCACTTACCTCTCTTTCCTCATTTGTGAAGAGGAGTTGATAGTATTAATATTTAGATTGTTTTGGAGTTTAAATGAGATAACTTGTATAAATTCTGTTCCCCCCTCACCCTTCTTTTTCACATCTGTGGTTTGAGGGAGGCATCCACTAGCTATGAAAGAATTATAGGTTAGAAAAATCTCTGTTGCCAACTGCAGTAGCACATGCCTATAATCCCAGCTGCTGGGGAGGCTGAGGCAGGAGGATTGCAAGTTCAAGGCTAGCCTCAGCAATTTAGCAAGACTCTATCTCAAATTGAAAATTTAAAAGGACTGTGGTGTAGTTAAGTGGGAAAGGCCCCTGGGCTCCATTCCCTGGAGTCCTCCCTACCCCCCCAAAAAATCAAAAAAACTTTCAAAACAACAACATATCTATATTAAATACTAGATTACATTATAAACATATATTAAATTATAGCTTCTTCATCTGCCAGTTATATGATGATTCTTTCATACATAATATCTTTTAAGCCTACTGTCTTCTGTTTATAAAGTGGATCTTCACATACCCATTCCATGTGGGCAAAAGAATGAGATACTGCATGTAAAATGCCCCCATCACCTTTCTTTACCCATGTCTACTCATTTTCAAGGCCTACTTGAAGTCAAAGAGTCAAAATCAGAATCCACCTTCTCTGTGAGACTGACCGTAGCTCTAGCCTATATCATTCTTCCAAATCTGGTTGTACTGATGCCTCTACTACCTCCTGTATCTGTTAATTCACCAAGCACAATTCTTGAGACATAGGAAGCTCTCCACAAGTAAGTAGCAATGATAGGAAACAGGTTTTAATACAGACAATGCAAATGTTAAAATAAGAATAAAATGCATTAAATAAATGCTTAAAATCCTATATTTTTTTAACTTCAGAGACTTTGGGCCATCAATGCTAAAGACTGCCTTATAGCAGAAATAATATAGTGGGGGAAAATGAGTTTCCTTTTTTAAGATTGGGAAACAGAATTTAATGACATCTCTTGATAACTCCTTCAGCTGAAGTCTGTAGATGTACTATAATACAGTGTGATAAACGTAAGCACAGATGTTTCTCCAACAAGTTCAGATGCAGCATAGTTTGACCAAACTATGGGGTGAACAAACTCAAGTGAGGACTCGAATCAGAGAAGGCATTGTACATACATTGCTCATGAATTTAGCAAGACTCTATCAGAGAAGAGTCAGTTGAAGAGTCAATGTTGCTCAGCATTGTATAGTAAATCCTCCTCCTGGACTTGGATATATGTAACTCTGTGTTTCATTTTTTTTTTTTTTATATTTTAGATGGAACAGATTAAAAGGGCCAATAAACTGTTTACCAATGATTGTATATTTCTGAAGAAAACTTTGAACATCCCAGTTATATCAGAGAAGCCTTTGTTGTTTAATGGACTTAACTCCGTTGATTCTCCAGAAAATGAAACTGTTGATAGCAGCTTTTCACATGAAGAGGAGCCTGTGGTGGGTGGGGAAGACCTCCCTCCTCCCAGTCCTCAGGAATCTGAGATTCAGCCTGTGCAGCCTGAAGAAGTGTCAGCCAGAGATTTCCTTCAAAGACTTGATTTGCAGATTAAATTATCAACACAGGCAGCCAAGAAACTAAAAGAAGAAAGCAGGTAAAAATTCCCTGGTAAAAAATGTCAGAGGCTGATTAAATCACTCTTAAGATGTCCTTGCTTTACATTTTAATTCTAGAAAGAGATTTCTAATGTATGAAGTGCAAAGAGAGCTACCGCATAATGCTTAAGGCTTTATCTGTTACAAATGCTTTTTTTTCTGTTATTTATTATAAAAAAATTGCTTCTTTGCTTTAATAACATTAATGTCCAGCTAGTAATTCTGGATAGCATCTTGTTGACTGTTCAAAGGAAGCAGTGCCATAAAGAAAACTTGGACAATACCGACCTTTATAAAATTTGTCAAAAACATTGTCTCTTATTTGTTACCAAGTGTTTCCTACATAAGATTTCCTGTGAAATCTTTTTTTAATATTTTTTTAGTTGTTGATGGACCTTTATTATTTTTAAAAATTTATTTATATGTGGTACTGAGAATCGAACCTACTTGATAGCAGTTTTTCACATGAAGAGGAGCCTGTGGTGCCTCCCCCATGCTAGGCAAGCGCTGTACCACTGAGGCACAACACCAGTCCTCCTATGAGTTTTTTTTACTTTGTTTAAAATTTGGTACTGGAGCAAACCTTTCTATCTCCTCTAGAATTGGTTTCCTTCTGGCTTTATGATTTTAAGAAGGTACAAGCTGTTGTGTTTCTTTTTTCCCCCTGCATCCTGGGAAACTTACAAGTAAAATAGCCCAGGTTTGACCTCTATATAGTACTTCTATGGTTACTTTATTGGCTTCCTTCTTCTTTCCTTAATCCTGATTTTTTAATCTCTACTTTATTCATCTTGTTATAAATATGCTGTTTGTTTTAGGTACCTCAGTACCATTTGAGAAAGAAGTGGCATATAGAAAGCAAACAGATATAAATATAATTTACATAAATGTAATATATTTAATTTTTATATATCATTATTTGTTCCAATAACTGAGACACCAGTAAGATGGAGATAGTAAGGTATGCCTTAATTAATATTTGTTTTTCATGCCACTTTCAAGGTGTGCACAATACTCTTAAGTGGATACACTCTTATCCAGTAGGTATTAAGTTGTACCTTAACATATATATATATGTTTTAGATTTCTGATTGTAATTTTAAATACTAATTTATGCTATATTTGTTGTTTTTGTTTGTTTAGAGATGAAGAAAGTCCCTATGCAACGTCCCTCTATCACAGTTAGGTGATTAGTGGCATGATTCTAACCTGGATTAAGCGGTGTTTGGGCCATAAAGAACCTGGTGACTGAAGATCCAGAAGCATCCCTTTTGGATTCCCATAGCACTCATCTTAAAATCACAATTAAGTCTACCTACTGCAGTTGCACTGAAGTGGTTATTTTCCTCTGGCTTTCTAAAATGTTCAGTTTTTATTATGGCATGATAGCAAAATTATATTCTGAAGCTTATTACTTTTGTAGGTGGTAATAGTTTTTAGACTAGCTTTTGTAAATACTGGTGGAGATAAGCATCAAAGACTTTATATATTTAAGCTGAAAACAGTGTTTAGCTCCTAATGAAATTCTAATTATGTGAAAAACATGGTGGCTGTTTAAGTGATGCTGAATTTGCTGTGTGTTTCTAACTTAAGTGCTATATACATATATATATTTCAATATGTATTACATATTCCGTATTAATACAAAGAACCAAATTTTGTCTGCTATTTTGTAAAAATAAACTACAAAAGTCTGAGAAAATAAACTATGTTTTCACATATGAGTCTTCATTTTTTTTCAAAATGGGAAAAAATTTATTTTTAAATTAATTTTTAAATTATGTTTTTAAATTAATGGCTTTTGTTATTATAAATGCAATTTTTGAAAGAAATTTTGATGATCTAAAAGCAAATCAATTCTAGTTCCTAGCATCCTTTGCATTTTTGTTGACCCAATGTGATTCAGATATAATGAAAATATAGAATACCAATAAATAAATAATACCAAGTTCTGACACATTTCTTAATTCTAGTTCAGATTTTACTACCAAGTCATTTTATAGAGTGTTGTGTATGTAATCACTGTACAGTGTATTCCAATACATCACTATGTAATATATTCCACATTATTTGAATTTAGAGTTAGGTTTTTGTCTTATTTTTTTTATACTACAGGTTATAGCAGTAAACTTCAAGCAATATACTATTTACAATTAAGTATGTTTTTGGTATCAATTTCTATTTAACCAGTAGATTAAGTCTTTATGCTTCCACAGCAGTTCTCTGTATTTACTGGTCATCACCATCCCTAAGCTCATCGGCATCACCTAACAGGTGTTTGTTGTCTCTGGAGCAAAAGGAATTTTCATTATTTTTTTGTTTTTTTTGTACTGGGGATTTAAGCCAGAGGTGCTTTACCACTGAGCCACATCCCCAGCCCTTAGTTTTGAGACAGGGTCTTGCTGAGTTGCTTAGGGCCTCACTAAGTTGCTGAGGCTAGCCTGAATTTGAGATTTTTTTGCCCCAGACTCCCAGGAATTACAGTTGTGTGCCACTGCACCCAGCCAAAAGGGACTTTTGTTGTCCCTTTCTTATTTTTTCTGTTATTTTCTTCCCTGTTTTGTTCCTCCAGATCTTCCATGGAACAGGAAACTTGTGCCTTTAGATGGCAGTGCAGCAGAGCTTGCAGAACCAGAACTGCATGTATCCAACCTGGAGGCTGATCAGCAGCCCGTTGATGGGAAGCATTAGCTGTCTGCTCTTGACTTGCTCATTTCTTGTTTATAACTTGACATGCATTATCCCCCCATCTTTTTTTCTTTTCTTCATGCTATTATAGCATCTTTGAAACAGGGTGCTCTATTGATTATGCTTTGCCATTTCCTTGTATCCACTACTACCTGAACTGTAGGGAGTTAGTTGGAAAAAGAGAAAGCTAAAAAAAAAAGGAGGGGGGGAAACAAAAATGCCTGTAAAAAAGGCCCAAGCAAACCTCTGTGGAAGCCTAGGGACTTTTTAAAATGTAGTTATGATATTTAACATAAAATGATCTGAAATTTAAGAGTAATCCAAAAGACAAATCCAAAGATACTATCCAAAACATATAAACTCAAATTTGAAATTAAGACCACAATCTTGAATTTTTTTCATTATTTTATTTTTGCCTCTTTTAGCAATTTCAGGTGGAAATTCTGTCATATCAAGTTCCTAACAACTTTGTGGCCATAGTTGAGCTGTACAGGTCTAGAGTACTTTAGTCCCTACCTTGGTATAGAATCACTATGAAAGAGTGGACAAAGACAAGAAACCTGGCCTTTAACCATGTCCTGTTAAGATCCATCTTCATCATCCAGGCCACATGAGTTTGAGTATGTCTTTTTGTTCCTTAGGTGAACCACTTTCCTCATTTATAAAAACAAAGCTAATGATTTCCCTTTTGTCATTGTTATCAATGGGAGCTAACGAAGGTCACTTTACTTTGCAAATTACAATAATCTCTCTAAATAAATTTCATATTTTTAAAAATATTGCATATTTATTCATATAGAAAAGTAAATGGATAAAATGTTTAGTCCAGGGGCTGGGGATGTGGCTCAAGCGGTAGCGCGCTCGCCTGGCATGCGTGCGGCCCGGGTTCGATCCTCAGCACCACATACCAACAAAGATGTTGTGTCCGCCAAGAACTAAAAAATAAATAAATAAATATTAAAAAAAAAAAATGTTTAGTCCAAGCCAGTTCATTGTCTGATATAGAAGCAGCCTGTTTGACGTGACTGCAGCTGGTCGTGTTATCCCAAGATTCATTAAAGCTGTCTGAGTTGTGCTTTGCAAGTGGAGTTTGGGCAAAGGCTCCCTCTCCCTACTCACTAGTGGGTACTGGCTTCTCTAGAACATACTCAGCTTAGTTTGTGTGTCTGTCAGGCTTTGGTTTTTGTTTGCTTCTGTAACTCTCTGAAGAGATTGGGAAGGGATGCATTGGTCTCCTACTCCTGAAAAACGGCCTTTAACCAAGTCCTGTAAGTTTCTCAGTCCTCACTGCAAGGAGAATACTGGTAGGATCCTCAAGACAGCAACACAGGCATCAGAAGGCCAATCTGAAATAGTGGCTGATAATATACAAAGCATTGTGTTAATTTTTGATTTTTGACAGTAGAAAAATATTTATGTAATTAATTTACACTGAATAATACATTTCAAAGCCTTCTTTGGGAACCCTGACTCATTATTAAGAGGAGCCCTGGCCTTTGTAAGCTTGTTTCCAGGGCCATGTCTGTGGTAAGGGGAGTTGCAGGAACCTAAAATTCACTAAACTTTTCCTTCAGGGAAGCACTTCTAACTTAGTTCACAGGGAATTAAGAGATTAACGGTTGTCAATCTCTATTTCTACTCTACCTGGTCCTTTGCTCTCTGTTGAGCCACCTTGCTTGGGTCAAATCCAGTTTAGATAACCAAGATCTGGTATAAATTTTAAACATGCTTTTATACTGTTTACAACCTCTATTATCTTTTTGGAGAGTACATAAGTAATCCCCCTTTATCTGAAAACTCAGTATCTAAGAACTCACAGAAAATGCTGAGTGGGGATAAAATGTTAATAAATTCAACAAATTTTTTTGTTGTTGCAAAACTGGGTATTGAACCCAGGGCTGAGCCTTTTTTTAAAATTTTGAGACAGGGTCTTGTTTAATTGAACAGGTTGGCCTTGAACTAGTGACCCTCCTGCCTCAGGCTTCCAAACAGCTGAAATTATAGGTGTACACCACCTTGTTGGGCAGATCCAGCAAATGTTATACCCATTTTCAAGTTCCTTTTTGTCCACTGGGCCTAGTAAAGAGCCTCCTAAAAAGAGCAACTGAAGAAGCAGATGGCTTTCAAGCTATAGAGGGTTTGCAGAAATGTGAATTTATTTCAGTGCCCACTGGGAAACTGTAGTGGAAATGACATTTTAGAATAAGGTGGTTTGGGATCCATCATGCTCTGACAACAGAACCCCCTTCATTCTTCAGGGAGTGTGTGTAAGTGTGTGAGACAGAAGTCTTAGTTTTATATTCAGTCCATGAGAGGCTTTTCTAGAGCAACATTGATTATAAAATGTAAATCTATGAAGAAATAAGAATTCTATGTACAAAATCTCAGCTTACATACAATTTTACTTTTCAGATAGTTTTTGTGGCAAGAAAGCTATGTTTTATCCATTTCTAAAAGGTTAACTACTGTAAACTCAGCACTTTCTAATAATTCTTGGGTAAAAAAAAAATTAATCACAGAATTAGAAGTGTTTTAAGCTACATTATGTTTTCTGGAACAGTCAAAAGACTCCTGGATCTTTTGCCATTTTCACAGGCTGCTGTAGATGCGCTTGATGGCATCAGCTTCTTCTTTATCAAGGATGCCTTTCTCCACATAAGCGTCAGCTTGTTGGTTGATGAAGTCCCTCATCTTCGAAAGGTCATAGTCTGGAAAATATTATTGAAGTATCATGAGCAAAGATCAAGAGAGACCAATCCCATTACAGTGATTACCATTGAGAAACACTTTGTGTAATAACAAGATTATCATCTGTTTTCGCATTGAGGCAGAGCTCTGCAGTTTAAAATGATGTTTATATGTATCATATTATCTCATCTGTTCTTTATCACAACCCTGTGAGGTGTTCAAGTGGAAAGTACCATCTCATTTGACCAAAGAGCAACAAATTCAGACCAGGGCTTTACAAATGTCAATGTTTATAAGCCAATCGTCTGGGGCTCTTGGGAGAGTTTCAGATTCATATTTAGCAGATTGGGGTGAGAACTCAAATTTTACATTTTAAACAATGTCCTAGGAGAACCTGGTGCTGCTGGGCTAGGAAACATCATGAGGTAACAAGGTCCTGAAGCTAAAGAGCTTTGTCCAAGATCACAAAAGCAGCAAAATTATGGTTAGAACCAGGAGTCCTGACTTCCTGAACTTATAATATCAGGTTAAATTCCTGTTAATGTGACAACCCACATTTTTGTTTTCCAAATTTAGAATTACCTTGTTTATTTAATGCTGTTTAAATTATATGCGGGGAACAAGAAGCCAAACCGTAACCTCTTTATGGCAAGAAAAAAAATCTGTATAAACATCAATTCATCCATAAAACACAAAGAGACCCTAAGTAAGAAGGTTGCCTGTGGCATTTTTCTGAAGACTTAAAAACCCCCACACCTTCCCCGATTATTTTATTAGATAGTTATAATCATAAATGACCAAACCCTGCCTTCTACCAGTTTGTAAGGGAGAGAGAAAAAATGGGGGAGGGGTATGAAAACACAGAGGCTGCACAGCCACCCTAAGTTGGGCTGAATGTAACCTGAACCTGGGCATCTTTAGGCACCTGTGTGAAGGGAAAATGAAGCAGGAAGGACCTCTCTGTAAACACTGTTACATGGAGGTGAGCCTGAGGCTGAGAGCTCATTTCCTCTGCAGCAAACAGGGCCTTTGTTCCTGGTTAGGGCATGTATTTAGAAAACACCCAGCACTGAGCACTTTACAACCATCCTCATATCTGTTCTTCACAAAGCCCCATGAGGTAAGCATTAGCATGCTCATTTCAGAGATGAAGAACCAGGGCTGACAGCAGAAGGTACTTGCACAGGTAGCAGCAGAGCCAAGTTCCGAAACCAGGTCAGTCTGTGGTCATTGCTTTGACCATTCTGAAACCTTGAGTACTGAAGATAGAGCTTCTGACAGGTACATTAAGCACATGTTGAATAAATGCTTGTTTTTAACTTTTTTCTTTCTCTTAGTCAGAAAGTAGAAGGCAAACATATATTTTGTGTGTATCTCACAGAGATGATTCCTGGATTCCCGACTCGGCACAGAGAAGCACCTCTTGCTTTTCCTTGGTTCATTAATTCTGACTCTTCAGAATGACTTGCACTATTAATATTTTTAATGAGACAAAAGGCAGACTCTTGATGACAGATAAGGTCCCAGTGATTTGAATGAACAAACAGAAAAATATTTTGTCTTTTTCCTTTTTGGTACTGGTGATTGATCCCAGGGTGCTTTACTACTGGGTTATATCCCCAGCCCTTTTAACTTCTTTTTTGAGACAGGATCTTGTTAAATTGTATAAGCTGAGAAGCATCACTCAACTCATTGGAGGAACACTGTTTTGCAGGTGCTCTTGCCTGATACCTGGAATGCAACCAGATGGCTCTCAAGTTGCTCATTTCTTTATTTCTTCTGCCTTGCTTTGCCTTGGTTTAAAGACCCATCACTTTTGCTCCAGATCCTGGCCTCCTTTTTCCTGCCTTCTGGGGTCTTATTTTTTCAATTGCAACCACACTGCTACCAGATGGATTTCTTTTTTTAACCCAATTTGGCCCCCCTGGCTAAAGCTATCCTCCTTTGCAGAGTGTACAAGCATCTTCCCAGCCTGGCTGCTGCTCCTCCCCACAGACACCCAGTCCTGGGGAAAAAAAATGGCTCTGATCCCCAAAACAGATCCTTCTGTTTCACTCCTTTATGTCTTGGCCCCTGGGTTCCTTCTTACTCCATTTCTCCTCATTCAGTGGATTCTTCCTTACCTTTGCATCACGGCCTTTCCTGCTGTCCTTTCTCCCAGCTGGCTCTATCATGGTGGGATGACACATCCCACTGTCTCACCCCTTTGGTGCTCCAACATCCATCTACCACAGTCCTATTTGGGTTCACCATAGCCACACTGACACCGTGAGCTCCTTGTTGTATGAGGGCTGCATCTGATCATCCTTTGAATCTCTGGCACTCAGAACAGGGTGTGTTTTGTTTTATGTAAGTGAGAGGCTGCTTTAGTGACTGCATGAAGCACTCAGTATGTGCTCAGAAAAGAAAGCAAGCTGTGTGTGAGGGGGGAGGTGAAACAAGACTGGCAAAATATTCATCCTTATTGAAGATAGGTGATGGACATGTGGGGATACATTATATTATCACTCTTCTTTCACTTGACATTTTTCAAAATCAAATGTAAAAAAGAAGAAGATGCCTTGAATAACAAGATAAGTGAGGTTCTGTTCCTCTTGTCATCTCAGAGGCAGCTGCCATCTTTTTGGACTGATTCTTTAGACTAATTTGATTGCAGGAATCATTATGTAACAAGAGCCGTTGGCAAATGGGTGAAGTTTGCAATGTACAACCACACTGAATTCCTACCTTCTTTATTTCCTTTTTTGTCGTGTTTCTTCAACCATTCAATATTTTTTCTAATGGCTTCCAAATAGGCTTCTGTTTTCCCTGCAAAAGATAAAAGAATCATATCAAATAGTCATAAACCATCACTGTTTCTTTTTTTTAAAAGAACATACTAATGTTCAAAACCATAAATATTGGACTTATGGAGCAATTGAAAGGTGATGTCCCTAGCTAGGCAGTGTGTATGTTTGTATAGATGTGTGTGTCAAGCAGATCAAATGGGAAAAGAGTTTAGGAGACAGACCAAGTGGGTAAGCATTATGCCCACACACAAATAAGTACAGATTGATATCCAGGCAGAGAGGAGTTTTGATTTTGTTTTCTAGTTAGATGGATCCCTACTACTGTTAGATTGGGTCACTTCTGGTTAGGGACAGATTTTTCAAACTGAGGTCATTCTCAAGGAGTGAATAAGAGTGGCAAATGCATGAAGACTCTATCACCTCAGTTAAAAGTTCAAATGTGTGGCTTTGTGTAAATCTCTACAAGTCTTCTGCCCAATCCTAGGCAGGAAGCTATAAAAACTCAAGAGAAAGAGGCTGGGTATGGTGGCACACACCTGTAACCCCAGATATTTGGGAGGCAGAGGCAGGAAGATCACAAGTTCAAGGCTAGCCTCAGCTCTTAAGCAACTTAGTGAGACCTTGTCTCCAAATACAGAATAAAAAGGATTGGGGATGTGGCTCAGTGGTTAAGTGCCCTTGGGTTCAAGGGCACCCCCCCCCAAAAATATATCTATCTATCTATCTATATATATACACCCCCTTAGAAAAAAGGGATGACCAGGGATTCACTTTAAGATTCCAATGGTAGGCAGGGCACCGTGGCATACGCCTTTAATCCCAGCGGCTTGGGAGGCTGAGGCAAGAGGATCATGAGTTCAAAGCCAGCCTCAGCAAAAGCAAGGTGCTAAGCAACTCCTTGAGACCCTGTCTCTAAAGAAAACACAAAATAGGGCTGAGGATGTGGCTCAATGACCAAGTTCCCCTGAGTTCAATCCCTGGTACCCCCTCCCCAAAATATTCCAATGGTAGACTTTAGAACTGATTCTAATAAAACTCCCCTGGATATATACATCCCTAGTGGGCTTCCAGGCACCACTGAGCATCTACTCTATGATTCCTTTGCATTATCATCTGTAAGTGAATATTACCAACTTAGAGATGATGAATCTGAAACTCAGAGAGGCTCAGTAACTTGGCTAAGGCCAGGAAACAACAGAGCAGGAATTTGGACTCTGATCTTAGTTTCTGATATCTCCTGCATTATCTGAAAGATAAGGCTTCATCTTCAGATATGGACACAAACTTAGCCTTGTTCTATACTGAAGAAATCAACCATTCCCTGAATTAGGTGGATCCCTAATGCTCAAAGTTTATGCAGAGAGACCAGGTAGTCTGCCTGCCTCCTGTCCCCTCACCCCTCCCTCTTTCTCTCCCCCCTCCTTCTCTCTCATCTAAAAGAAACACAAGAAAACAAAACCAAACAAACAAACAAACAAACAAACAAGTCATGGTGGCGCATGCCTGTCATCCCAGCTATTCAAGAAGTTGAAGCAGAAAACTCTCAAGTTCAAGGCTAGCCGAGCAACTGAGAGAGACCTAAGCAGCTTAGCAAGACCCTGTCTCAAAATAAAAAATAAAAAGAGCTGGGGATGTAGCTCAGCAGGAGTGTGACCCTGGGTTCAATCCCCAGTACAAAAACAACAACAAAATCCAGGGCCTCTGCAGAAACAATGGCTGTCCAGGCATGGAGCAGTGATCACCCCATTCTAAAGTTGCTTTGACCCCTCTTGTCTTTAGTCTACTGCATAGACCTCTTGTTTGACTGTCTGTACTGTGTGCTTAAGGGGCTGTGCTTTGTGCTCCAAAATTCATTCTCATTTACTCCTTACAACAACCTTTTGAGGAAATCCTCTTACCATCCCTATTTTACAGATGAAAAAACGGAGGCACAGAAAAATTAAAGAAATATATAAAGGTTCACATGATTTGTAAGTAGTAAAGCCAGTTTTAAATTTGGGTATTTCTGACTAGAGTCTATAAACAATAACATTATTATTTTAAAATTCGCCAGTGTTCCCATTTCCAACACTGCATTTACCTGAAGGACTTCCTGAGCATCATTTTTCCTCTGGTTGTAGGGTCACCCTTGCCTTACCACTCAAGAGGAACTTCTATGCAAAAAGGGATAAATGGATTTTTTTTTTAAAGTGATCTACAATTTTCAGCCCCTACTTGTTGGGGGAAACAAATGGTTTCAGTAGTTGGAAACAACATTAGATTCAGGACTTTGTTTTCAAGAATATCAGAGCATGTGAAGAATCATGTCCCCCAGGCTAATGCTCTAACACTCAGTACAATCGATGTAGAGATTGTCATTATTACTCATGACTGAGAAGATCCACTGGATTTGATAATATTAACAGTGATTTCTACTAAAATATTCAGTTAAATAAGGATTTTGAATAAGGAAAGAGATTTTGATGAACTCAATTCTATCTAAGATTAGGAGCCATCTCATCACAAAGTTATGGAATGTTCATTTCTGTTTTACTAAGATTTCTATTTGGCCTGACCATACTCTGAGGGCTAATCTTATTTGAAATTCCTGCCCATGCTCTAAACTCACCCATGCCTAGCTCTTCTTGACCAGATAACAACCCTCCCTAAAACCTTAGCAGCCCCTCATAAATTCTGATGTTGGAATCTCAATATATTCCCTACCTTGAGATGTTAAGCCATGCAGATCATTAACCTGCTATCTGCCTTTGTATTATTCTTGCCAGAACCCTGTTAGCTGTAAGTTCCAGCACACCCTCTTGTGCTATAAAACCTTTTTCCTGGAGAGCTGGGGTGTTGTCCTCGGGCCCTCATTTTGGGTGAGGCAGCTGCTGGCCAACTCTTGTGTATACAATTTAAGCTTTACTTTGGCTTAAAATTGGAATCTGTAGTCTTTTCTTTGCATCGAGGTTCAAAAATCTTCATGTAGTGTAGAATGCAAATTTATTATTTGCAAAAAGTTTAAATCAAATTTAGTCTTCTACATAGGACTTGCTTTAATAAAGAGATAATGATAGCACATTAGGTAATTAGGGTTTCTGAAACTTTTTTGAGTTTGCCTGAAAATAATCTTGTTCTTTAAATAATTTTAAGCATTCTTCCCACAATCTAAAGTACAATAACATATAATGATGTGGAAAGCTTACTTGAAAAAGGGAAAACCACAGCTTAGTCTCTTTTTAAATACTGCACTATAATTTTGAATTTAAGAAGGTAAAAAAGTATTATGAGGTTCTAGCATAGTATGGCAGACAATCCCTGCCTGGTGCCTCCCTCTTTTCAGATATATTAATAGAGCAGCCCTCAACTGATGGTAAACTATATTGATGATATCAATATAGTGAATAAAATTTCTTGTATTCATTCTTGTATTCATAAACTGATTGGTACATCATTCCTAAGCTTCCTGTACCTCAGGCAGTCTCCCAGGGATCCTCAGTGTGATCAAGCCCCTGTGGCCCAGGTTGAGGCCTGCTCATTAACACACTACACCGACTTCTTTTCCTTCCCTGTCTCATGTAACTTCCCCAGCTCCTGGTGGTGCCTCCTGGGAGCCCCTTCCAATTCAACTACACTACCTCAGGTTCTTCTCTCAGTATCTCTCTGTTTTGGGGGCACCCAACGTAAGACCCTTTGTTATAAAGGTCTCACTATTATTTTGTTAGGTGGCCTTTTGCTCAGGAACCAATTACCTATAAAGTGGTGTTGAGTTTTTTTTGTTTTTTTTAAGTTGTAATTGGACACAACATTTTTATTTTATTTTTATGTGGTGCTGAGGATCAAATCCAGGGCCTCTCATGTGCTAGGTGAGCGCTCTACCACTGAGCCACAATCCCAACCCTGGTGTTGAGTTTTTAAAAAGAAGTATGAATGAATACAAGAAATTTTATTCACTGTATTGGTATTATCAACCCACAACAGAGAATGAGTTTACTACAGCTTAAAGAAAGCTAGTGTGCAATCTATTAAGAAACTAATACCTTCCGAGTTATGACATAGGATTAGGACAATGTCTGTAATTTAAAATAGAACACCCTATTCCTCTCATTCTTCTTTTTTGCTTATTTTTATCCATAGGACTTTTTACCTTCTACCATATCATATAATTTGTTTTCTTATTGTTGAATGGGGCTCAGTGGGGCACATCTGTAATCCCAGCAACTTGAGAGGCTGAGGCAGGAGGATTGAGAGTTTGAGGCCAGCCTTAGCAAATCAGCAAGGCCCTAAGCAGCTTAGCAAGACTCTGTCTCAAAATAAAAAGTTTAAGAAAGAAAGGGTTGGGGATGTAGTTTAGTGGTAAAGTGTCCCTGGGTTCGCTCCCTAGTACAAAAAAAAAGTCTTTTTGTCTAAGAAATATCTCAATTTCTAATGTACTTTATTCCTAGAACAAAACCTGATACATGTCAGATTCTCAATAAATATTTACCAAATAAGTGGATAAAGGACATAGAAAACAAATTAGAAGATTGCTCAGTGATCATGGAATATAAATTAGGGAAATAATATTTTTTAAAATTGTCTTTTTGTAGTTGTAAATAGACTAAATGCCTTTAATTTTGTTTGTTTTTTATTTTTATGGGGTGCTGTGGACCGAACCAGTGCCTCACACATGCTAGGCAAGCACTCTGTCACTGAGCTATAGCCACAGCCCACAATATTTTTTAAAAGTATAAATAATATAGATCTCTTTTTCTGTCTCCTTTTTTCCTTTTCTTCTTCCTTCTCTGCCCCAGAGAAAATGAATTGTTTATTTGAAAGACTTGAAATCTAATGGATCTTTTCATCTAAATAAGTGTATCAGAAACAACTGAAACACAAATGTGCTAGACATCACAGAACTCTATGTAAAAAGTATTATTCCTATTTTGTTCATGAAGAAACTAAGTTCAGGAAAGTTAAGTAACATGCCCAAGGGGACACATCTCAGTAAGCACTAGAGACTTGTTTTGAGCCAGACTGAATCTTGAGCCTCTAATGAGTGGAGCTAGGTCAAATCCACAGTTTGGACTAGGAGGATTTAGTTCCTGTTGTTTTCAAACTAGCCAAAAAGGCAGTGGTTCTCAAACTGCTGCATATTAAAATCACTTTTAAAATTCCTAACGTCCAGGTTATTCCTCATGTCAATTAAATCAAACTAGCTAAAGGTAGGGAAAAAGCATCAGCATATTTTGTAATCAGTTCTGAGGTCAGTCTAGTGTATGGCAAAGTTTGGAAGTCACCGCCACCCGTACTGGGATCTCCATATGTTTACTGAAGCACTGGTAACAACAGCAATGAAATCAGGTGTTCCTCTGCTCGTGAAGAGAAACAGCTGTTTCCTATTTACATTTTCTTTTCTCAGAGTTGTAAAGCAAATCTTTTATTTTCACAGTGTGCACTGAAAGCCCATGAGAGTCCACTTTGGAAAGCCAAGCTATTTTTCCCCCCAATTTATTTCAGCTTCATTTGGAAAAAAATAGCTCATGACGGAGTTAATATGGAGCAAGCCTTAAAACATATGCTGAAGCAGATGGGATGAGGGCCAGAGTCAAGAGGCAGTCCTGCTTTTCTGTCTGTCCTGGTTTTCAACACTGTAAGAGAAATATCCCTTTTTATGCATGAGTTTGTCCTGACTCTGATAGGCTGCCCTGACCACTTCCTAACTCTGGGGGATGGCAGGGGTGGGGTGGGGTATAGAAATCAACAGGGTTTGCCTATTGAATGTAGTATGTACTAAAGATATTAGATCTTTTAAAAGAGTATTTTAAAAAATTAAGTTTGATATGATGTTTAAAATTATGGCAAGATTATATTATTATAGTTATATTTATAATTACTATAAATAGCAAAACAACTAATATTGGTAATTTTGATGCCACAAAAGCCACAAAGTCATTCAATTCAGGAACTTCTCCATAGTGATGACATTTTACTTGCCCATAAGATGCAGTGAGGAATACTGAAGAGCACTGGACTGGGAGTGGGGACAAGGATTCAAGGCCCAGCTCCATCACTCTCTGGCTATGAGATCCTGAACAAGTCATTTCATCTTCTGGGTACTGCTTTACTGATTTGTTAATTAAGGGTGGATTTGAAAAAGGCTATTCATGGTTTCTACATATGGGAAGAACTTTTCCTTTGCTGTCTTTGAGAGACCGCTCTCAGGCCTGTGCTGAGCTCTCAGCCCCCCTGGTGTGTCAGGGGAGAAGAGTAGACTGTCTTTGGACATTTGTAGCAGAATGCCTTGGGACTTGAATGGAGGCATGAATTGTCTCTTCTTATGTTGCTTAAAACACAAGAGCATTCACATGAGTTAGTCAATTTATTATCAATTTATTAATTAAATAGGCTAACTTTTCTGGCTTAACGTAAAAAAGATGGGGATGATAGGATATTGAGGTGAAAGTTATCTTAGTGATCACCTTCTCCAACTAATTCTATTATCTAGCCATAAACTTGACAAATGATAGCCCTGCAATGAATTTATGGGTGTTATAAAGCTTATTTCATCCCTTGGATGATTTTTTAAAAAGATTTTCAGTGACTCATACATGAGAAGTCAGTGAGTAAGCATCCAACTGGCGCAAAGAGCCACATTTAGATAATGGAATAAAGTTCTAAACATCTTTAGTCTCCAGAGGGTAATTTACTTGAAAAATTAAGCAAATTCATAAATGTGGTTGGAATTAGAATACATTGTACTTTATTGGCATAGCTCTAAGTTTAGAAATAATTATTGAATCATTCAAATAATTGTAAGATTTAGAAATCAACATGAAAAAAAATCTTTGCCGGGCACTATGGCCCAGTGGTTCAGGAGGCTGAAGCAAGAGGATTGCAAGTTTAAAGCCTGCCTCAGCAACTTAGGGAGACCCTGTCTCAAAATAAAAAATGAAAAAAAAAAAAAAAAGGGCTGGGGATGTGGCTCAGTGGTTGACCTCCCCTGGGTTCAATCCTTGGTAAAAACAAAAACAAAAACAAAAAACCCTAATGTGAGTCACTGTAGAAAGCAAGAATCTAGTCTAACTAACTAAAATTATATTCAGGTGAGTGTGTCATTTTTCATCATTGGTAATTGTTTTTTAACATGAAACTTCAACTGAGATGCATGTAGACATGTTCTGTAGATTGAAGTGTGGCATAAATGTAGGGGGGTGTTGTTGTTATTCCTAGTTATATTGCTCATGGGACTCTGTCCAAGACTTGGCATGATTAATAAATATCGATTGCAGTTACATGGGCTAACATCTCACATCCCAAGTCCAAAACAAACTCCCTACAGATATTGTTGCCAGCGCGTTCTGCTAACAATTATTTTCTTAAGCGGTTTTAGCTGGGCCATTATTTCATCCTTTGTTCTATTCTGTAATGCCCTCCAACTTTCCTTCCTAAAGGGAGCCTCTTCTTCACATGCCTGGCTCATCAGTAAGTGGGATCTGCGTGTGCTCACATGGCCTATGTTGTACTTTCCTACACAAGGGGTAAGAACTATTCCTTGGTTGTTTCAAACTTTTTAAAGTCTTCAAAGATAGGCATTGGGTTTTTGTTTTGTTTTTTGTTTATTTTGGTATTTGGAATTGAACCCACAGGTGCCTTACCACTGAACCATATCTTCAGCCCTTTTTATTTATTTTTTATTTGGAGATAGGGTCTTGCTAAGTTTCTGAGGCTAGCCTTGAACTTGTGATCCTCTTGCTGCAGTCTCACAAGTCACTGGGATTACAGGCATATGCCATTGTGCCTGGTGCATTAGTTCTTATGGTCCCTCTCTAGCTGCTTCCTGTACACAGTGCCAGGCATTCAGATGGAATAAGTGCTTATTTATTGCAGATAAATGTCTCAGGAAACCTAGACAACGTTGTCTTCACCCTATGCATGCTTTTATTTTTCTGCCTAGAGATAATGGGTGTTGTCTCTCTGGGTTTTGTGACAGAGAAGTAAAACAGCCCTTGGAAAAAAGCACAAATAATCAACTGTAAGTACAAAGATTAAAAAAAAAAAAACTTAGTATGTCCTTTGGGGGATTAAATATATTTCCCCAAAAAATGTTGAGCATAAGCTGAGTATAAGCTTGGTTTTGTTTTTTCTAAACTGTATTGGAATAATGGGGTCAAGGTAGTATGAATAAATCCTAATTCTAAATAATGGGGTGGAAGGCTAATTTTAACCTTAAGTATCTATATTCTTCCTAATGTTTCAGGAGAGCCATTACAAAGAATAACCCTAGATGATAGAGCTTACCCTCCTTGCTCCCCATTTCTCTCTAATGGAAATCATAACAAAAATGGGAAATATTTCCTTACTATTAATTTCTAAAAACACTGATATGGTTTGGTCTTGAATGTTTCCCAAAGGTCTATGTGATGAAAACTTGTTTCCCAGGGTGCCACTATTGGGAGATTGTAGAAATTTACAGAGGTGGGGCCTAGTAGGAGTTGTCTAGATCACTGGGGACATGTGCTGAGGGGACTGTGGGACCCCAGCCCCTTCCTCATTCTCTTTTGCTTCCTGGCCATAAGGCATGCAGCTTTGCTCGACTATGTGTTCCAAACCAGACGCGCTGCCTCACCATAGGTGTAGTCATGGGGCCAACAAATAATGGACTATGAGCCAAAATAATCCTCTCTCTTTATAAGTTAGTTAACTTAGGTATTTTGTTAGAGTATAAGAAAGCTGACTAACATCACCTATATCCTGTATGGGCAATAGTGGGCCACCAAGAATCATCTCTGGTATATTCCCTTTTTATATGTTTTCTTTTTTTTATTTATATATTTTTTCTTTTTTTATTGGTTGTTCACAACATTACAAAGCTCTTGACATATTTCATACATTAGATTGAAGTGGGTTATGAACTCCCAATTTTACCCCAAATGCAGATTGCAGAATCACGTTGGTTACACATCCACAATTTTACATAATGCCCTATTAGTAATTGTTGTATTCTGCTACCTTTCCTATCCTCTACTATCCCCCCTCCCCTTCCCTCCCATCTTCTCTCTCTACCCCATCTACTGTAATTCATTTCTCTCCTTGTTTATTTTCCCATTCCCCTCACAACCTCTTATATGTAATTTTGTATAGCAATGAGGGTCCCCCTCCATTTCCATGCAATTTCCCTTTTCTCTCCCTTTCCCTCCCATCTCATGTCTCTGTTTAATGTTAATTTTTTCTTCCTGCTCTTCCTCCCTGCTCTGTTCATAGTTGCTCTCATTATATCAAAGAAGAATCCACAAAGTTACAACTATCTTATATTTGATAAAGGGGCTAAAAGCATGCAATGGAGGAAGGATAGCATCTTCAACAAATGGTGTTGGGAAAACTGGAAATCCATATGCAACAAAATGAAACTGAATCCCTTTCTCTCGCCATGCACAAAAGTTAACTCAAAATGGATCAAGGAGCTTGATATCAAATTAGAGACTCTGCGTCTGATAGAAGAAAAAGTTGGCTCCGATCTACATATTGTGGGGTCGGGCTCCAAATTCCTTAATAGGACACCCATAGCACAAGAGTTAATAACAAGAATCAACAAATGGGACTTACTTAAACTAAAAAGTTTTTTCTCAGCAAGAGAAACAATAAGAGAGGTAAATAGGGAGCCTACATCCTGGGAACAGATTTTTACTCCTCACACTTTATATGTTTTCTTAAAAAAAAAAAAAGCAAAGATATCTGTCAGCATCTATTCCTAGGAATCTTTGCATAGTAATATAAGGTATTGTCTTAAGCACTGAACATTCGCCTCAGCAAGATGAAGGACCTAACCTATGTTCTGCTGTGTTCTAGTGAAACACAATCATTGTGCATGGCTTGCTGTCAGAGGGGGTGACTGAGGCCTACTGACTATCCGCTGGGGGAGAGCTGTCATGCTGTATGCTGGTTCTCTCTCAGGCCATGAGCTACCCTTTTCCTGGTTAGCTATCTTTCAAGAGTTCACCACTTATCCTCTGCCTCACATCCATTAGTATAAAAACCTAAACTGGAGCAGGGGAAAACACACCAGAAAATAGCAAGTATTGGTAAGGATGTGGAGAAATTGGAACCCCTGTGCATGCTGGTGAGAATTTAAAATGTTACAGCAATTATGGTAAACAGTATGATTATTTCTCAAAAGATTAAAAGTAGAATTGCCATATGATCCAACAATTCCACTTCTGGATATATATCCCAAAGAATTGATAGCAGGGCCTCAAGGAAATATTGGTATACCAATGTTCATAGCATCATTGTTCAAAAGGTAAAAACAACCCAAAGGTCCATAGACAAATGAATGGATAAATAAAATACAGCATATACATCCAATACATCGGAGTATTATTCAGTCTTAAAAAGAAAGGAAGTTCTGATATGCTACAACATGAATGAATCTTGATGATATTATGCTAATTTCAATAAGCCAGTCACAGAAAGGATGTATACTGTATGATTCCACTTATGTGAGGTACCTAGAGTAATCAAATTTATACAGAAAGAAAGTAGAATCATGGTTGTGAGGGGCTGGGGGAGGAGAAATGAGAGGTAAAAAGTGTTCTGGAGATGATTAGTGTTCATGGTAGCACAATAATGTAAATATACTTACTGTCACTGTGCTGTAGATTTAAAAGTAGTTAAGGTAGTAAATTTTATATATATTTCACCACAATTTATAAAAAGCTATCACTCATCCAGAGTGGACGTACAGGGTCCTCAAATATGGCACAGCTATTACCAGTTCTGCTTTCCCTTGCCCATGACAAATATTATGAATTAATCATCCCCAAAGTCTTTCTAACTGAGCCCATGCAAACTCATATCCTTTCTCCACACAGGCTACTACCAAACAGTTGGAGTGGATATGTCACCTGTCAATGTAAAAGAAAATTGTGACGGTTCATGAAATCCATGCTAGATTACAGTAATATAAAGCTTCATGAGTTAGGAAAACTACATGAACTTGTACATTAAGAAGAAAAAAATTTTCAGCCTGTCTCTAAAAAGGCCCCAACAGCTGAAATAGAAGCAGCAGTAGCAACTTTGGCCACTATCACAACATATTTATTCGTTTTTTTGTTTATTTGTTTTTTGTTTTGTTTTTTTAAATGGTGCTAAGGATTGAACTCAGGGCCTTGGGATGTGAGTCAAGCACTCTACCAACTGTACTATATTCCCGGCCCTATCACAACATATTTGAAGCCATAAAACCCAGGTTCAAGTCTCTAACTATATTTTTATATAAGAAGGAACTAGAACTCCTTGAACAGGAGTTGGTTTCAAGTCTTGTGAAAGGAAAGTGTGAAGTGGGCCCATAATACCCTGTTGTCAGAAAGTAGAGAGGATATGCTAAGCAGACAAAGGAGAAATGAAGGGGAATCCCACTGCCCAAGTTAACCTATCTCCACATCATCATAATTATCATCAACTGCAACAACTTACAGGAATGGAAAATGCAATATAAAGTGTTAATGAAGGAGGTAGTTATTTTAAAAAAGGGAATTAGTTTGTACATTTTTGCTATTATTGAATTACAAGGTATTAAATACATAGCTAGTTTCTTTTTCTAGATCATATTTAGGCATTGTTAAGTATGGGTCTATTATCAAGTGTGAATGTGAACGTGTGTCTATTTGTGTAAGCAGGAGAGACTGGGTGGGGAACTTACAAGTGGACCAAGTAATCGCTCCAAAATTAAGAGCTATATCATGAGCATGACCAGTCCTTGTAGTCTCACATCATATCACAGCAAGAATAAACAAAGTTCATTCATTCATTGACAATGATGGTTATACAAAATAACCAGTGAAAAAAGAGCCCAATGATGTGGTTTCAGATGATAAATTATCTAGGTGCCAAGCTCCCTGCCTCAAGAGAGAGCACTAACCTAGCTATGTTAGCTCCCAGGGAAAAAAACCTTTACATGAACCTACTAATGAGAAATTGGTAAGACATAAGTAGGGTTCCAGTTATACCAAAGAGTTCACTGTATCATAATGACCAAAAGATAAGGTAGGTTTCGAACCACATGTTCACAGCTTCTGGTAAAGACACAAGATTTCAGAAAAAGAGTATCTGAGATACAAGGATGTAAATTTTCTATGAAGCAACAACATAACTTTGTAACACAGGGGATCCAGCTGGGCATGGTGGTGCATGCCTGTAATCTCAGCAACTTGGGAGGCTGAGGCAGGAGGATTGCAAGTTCGAGGCCAGTCTTAGCAACTGAGTGAGACCTTCAATAACTTAATGAAACCCTGTTTCAAAACAAAAATGGCTGGGGATATAGCTTAGTGGTAAAGTATCCCGGGTTCAATCTTAGTAATAAAAAATATGGGTTTTGGAGGCAATTGGACCATTGAACTATACAATGAGGTCCATATTCTTTTCTGACCTGAAATCAAATCAGGGGACTGACAACTTAGAACCTATATACTCAATGAATCTTTTTCTTTGGGTACCTGGAAAAGCTTCTGAAATCCTGGGAAGAAGTAAATTTTATATTGCACAGACATATTTAAGCTATTTAAGAAAATTCGATGTGCTGGATTTGTGGTTTTTACCAGGTCCCTAAAGGTGTTTGTTGTGTTGGAATCACTTGTTAAATAATTAAGGAAATTTGCTTCCCAATTTCATTGCCGACCTAGAGCTGTCAATTCTGTACCTTTTGGTTCATCTGTCTTTCCTCCTGGGTTGGGGCTGTCATCTTTTGTGGAATCCTTCAAAGTTCCATATTCCTTTTCCATCTTAGCGGCTTCCTCCTTGGTACTGTCTGTTTCTTCATGGCTCTTCTCTGATGGCACTGTAATCAGATTGGGCATTGTTGTTACAGCATGATTTCCTATGCGTGCATTAATTCCTAATGCAAAAATAAACTTTATTGAAACGGTACAATTTGAGGTTAGATTTTTTTTTTTTTTTTTTTTGGTGATTATCTAGTTCAACCCTCTACCTCGCTTCACAGAAGAAACTGAGGACCAGAGAAGGAAGAGATATTCCTAAGATCACCCACTGAGTTAACAAAAAGCTGGCCCCCGCTTCCAGCTGTCCAGATTCTAGTTTAGCATTGTTTCCCTTACGCTGCAATATCACTAAAGGATAGATTATTATTATTTTATTTACTAGAGATGGGATCTCACTCTGTTGCCTAAGCTGGCCTTGAACTCCTAGGTTCAAGCAATCCTCCTGTTTCAACCTCTAAGTAGCTGGGATTTGTGTGCCACTAAGCTCAGCCCAGTTATTTGTCCTTTTTTTTCCCCACCCAGTGCTGGAATGGAATCCAGGGCCTTATGCGTGCTAGGTAGATGCTCTATCACTGAGCCACACTCTCAGCCTTGTTTGATTAAAGTAAACTTTAATCAGTGTTGATGATCAAGTGCGGGTATGCCAAGTCCCAAAGTGAATTTGGTGGTCTTGATTCCAAGTGAGAATAACTATAGTTATCCAATCTCAAGGATTTGGGGATAAAGCAGAACTCTCTTTTTACCCTTTCTTCATGCTCCATTATCCCTGGCTATTCTAATGTAAAGAAAAGATTTGGAATCTTGCTGTCAAAATGGAGTAACATTTGCTCACTTCTCACTATATTAAGTAGCTGTATTCCTTCTAGCAATCCTGTGTTGAACTGAAACTTACAACCTGTAGGTAACCACTGGAAAACAATTATCACTAACAATCAAAACTACTCTAAGATTTCATCTCACACCAGTCAGAATAGCAGTTATCAAGAATACAGACAACAAAAAACGTTGGCGAGGATGTGGGAAAAAAGGTGTACTCATACATTGCTGGTGGGATTGCAAATTGGTGCAACCAATCTGGAAAGCAGTATGGAGATTCCTTAGAAAACTTGGAATGGAACCACCATTTGACCCAGCTATCCCATTCCTCAGTCTATACCCAAAGGACTTAAAAACAGCATACTACAGTGACACAGCCACATCAATATTCATAGCAGCTCAATTCACAATAGCTAAATTGTGGAAGCAACCTAGATGCCTTTCAATAGATGAATGGATAAAGAAACTATGGTATATTTACACAATGGAATATTACTCAGCACTAAAAGAATAAAATCATGGCATTTGCAGGTATATGGATAGAGTTGGAGAATATTATGCAAAGTGGAATAAGCCAATCCCAAAAAACAAAAGGCTGAATGTTTTCTCTAATAAGTAGATGCTAATCTATAATGGGGATAGGGGTGGAGCATGGGAGGAATGGAGAAACTTTGGATATGACAAAGGGGAGGGAGGGGTAAGAGAGGGAGTATGGGGATAGGAAAGACAGAGACATCATTCCCCTAAGTACATGTATGAAGACATGAATGGTGTAAATCTACTTTGTGTACAACCAGAGACATGAAAAATTGTGCTCCATTTGTGTACTATGAATTGAAATGTATAACAAATTAGAATAAATAAGTTAATTAATTTTTAAACAGCTAGCAGGAAACTCAAGCTGTCTAACAAACTTATTTTAACCCAATATTTTTATTATAGGAAAGAAGAAATTGGTTTTTGTATTGTGTGAAATATTCCCTTGTGCACTGCATTATATAAAAGTGTATAGATTTTTTTCATATTTGTGGTATAATTTTGTTCCTTGCTTTGGTCTCTAAGAAAGTTTATTAAAAATTGCTTGACATGGGGCCCTGGGTTCAAATCCCAAAACAAAACAAAACAACTGCTTGAGGGCTGGGGATGTGGCTCTGTGGTAGACTACTTGTATGGCAAGCATGAGGCCCCAGATTCAATCCCCAGCACTGCTACAAACAAAACAACAACCAAAAGTTCTCCTTTTAAAATTAAAAAAAAAAAACATCTTAAGGGGCCATACATTATACTATCAAGAATATGTACGTTGGGTTGGGGATGTGGCTCAAGCGGTAGCGTGCTCGCCTGGCATGTGGGCGGCCCAGGTTTGACTCTCAGCGCCACATACAAAACAAAGATGTTGTGTCTGCCGAAAACAACAACAACAAAATATTAAAAATTCTCTCTCTCTCTCTCTTTTAAAAAAATATGTACGCCATTTCTGCTATTGGGGCAATATTAAAGTATAATAATTTGCAATTGTCAGTCCTTTCTCATTTTGCTCCATCCACCCCCCTTGAAAGGAGTCTTCTTTGCACAGCTCAGCTCCATGGTATTTGTTTGCTGGGCTGACGAGGGTTGTGGGTGGAGGATATAGAACTAAGTAACTGAGAAGGAAGGAAAGTCGTACTACATAGAGGCCCAGACCTTCCCAGAGGAGAGAGAAGATCTGGGAGAGAAGGACAGTGTGTGTGTGGGGGGGTGGCGGGTAGATGACCAGGGACAGTATTTTGGAAAAGTGGTGATCTGGGAAGAAAAAAAGATACCTAAAAGAGACTTTTAGAAAGGATTGCTCAGTTTTGTGATGTAACCATCTTTCCTTCTTCACCAGCCACCTCAGAGAATCTTTGGTAAAGACCTACATTACTTTTCAGTGCTTTTTGAGATCAGATTTTTGTGCCATGATGCACCACGAAATACCCAAGGTTATATTTACTTAATTCTATGGTTATATTTAAGATTTTAAGACTTTTTGGAATCTGTAATTCTGTGCTGATATGTATTAAATTATTTATCATGCAAAAGGATTATTCTTCTAAAAGCTAAGTTATTATAGGAAAAATATTTTTAAATATATCCTACCTGGAAAAAGCTTGCTTTTATTGTCAGTAGCATTTTTTTCTAGCTTGTTCTTGGTCTGAAGAGCAATTGTTTCATCCAAGTTTTCTGGAGAAAGGAGGAGAAGAAATATAATTTCCTGAGCGATGATATCAAAGTTTTACTAAAAATGTTTAAATCTCACCAGAAATATCACACTAACAATTCCAAAATATTAATGTTGCTAGCAAGGTGATTTGACCTTATTTTATTCCCAAGAATCATAGATTCTCAGGATGTAAGGCATTTCATTTGAGATTCTCAAGTTCCTCCTTCTACTCAGTTAATTGCAGAAGTTTCTTCTGCATCTCTGTGGCCACTACTAGAGTACTTCCGGGGTTGACACCAAAAGTAGACACCTGTGGTTTTGACCTACATAATACCTTGTGGTTACTGTACCTAGATTTTCCCTTGGGAAACCCAGTGTTCTCTCAATCTCAGAAATCTTGTCTACAGTGGTGACTGGGTAACCCACTCCTGATAACCAGGGTCTTCATAACCCTGATCAATAGTGACTGATTCGATGAACACTTGACTCAATCTAGGTCCATGAGACTCGATGCTAGGACCACTGAGAGAAGGTGGCTCTCTTTCCACAGGGATTGCTATGTGATGAAGATGTTAAGATTAGATTAGGGCTGTCCCAGGCATCTATTTCCCACAGGGAGCAGCCTGTCTGCAATGAATCAACTACTCATGGACTTCACAAACTCAAAGTCAAACTAACCCCCAAACCCTGGTTAACTTTTCAGTTACCCGAGGCCATAAATTACCTTTTTGCTTTAGCCAAACAGTTGAATTCCTGTCATTTAGGATCTTCACTAGGGCCTTGTATAAGGAGGCAGCTAGCTTTACTGTTAGGTAGTCTTTTGCTTTGGTTTGCTTTTATGATACTGGGACTTTTATGATTCTGCTTTTTATGATGAAGTGCCCAGGGGCACTTTACCACTGAGCTACATACCCAGATTTTTATTTTTTAGTTTTAGTTAAGGTCTCACTAAGTTGTTGAGGCTGGCCTTAAACTTGTGATCCTTTAGCCTCGGCCTTTTGAGTAGCTGAGATAATGGTTGTACACCACCATACCCAAATTGTCAATTTTCCTACTCATACTAAGCTGAAATCTGTATCCTTGTTCAAAATTAGTAAGTTCTACCTGGAAAAGCTGTTGTTGCTATTGATGCATAACATACTGCTACTCTTAGTCTTTTTATATAAATATAAATATAAAATTTGAATTTTTGGAAACTTTAACTGTGCTGTCAACTTTGGAAAAAGTATCCCAGTTTACTGTGTTAAGTTGGCATTGTACAGAAATTAACAACTATATTGGTCTAGAAACATTAAACATTTTTTTTCCATTTGTATCGGGGTAACACACTGTATTAAATATGTAAGGTCTTATCTATGTGGATTTGATTTCAGAAACTAATATTCTCTAAATATAAAAAAATTTAGTAAGTTCTAATTTTGCTCTTTGAAGTAACATCACATAAGTTTTATTAGACATGAAGTGTCTAGACTGACATCCACCAGGTAGACAATGAGTTAGAATCCACATCCTAGGCACTTCAATATTCAACCAGTCACATATCACACTTGCTCTTTTAGGATAGATTTTTTTTTTTTTTTGCCATTTGCAAAGAAGCATTTGTAATTAGTCGGTAAAAATTCCATTAGTATTTGGTATAATTTCTCTTCAAATAAACTCCTCCCACCCCACTCCTATTTAGAGTAGAAAAGTAGTCTATTCTGTTGTGTAATGCATTGTTTTCTTCTTTTTGAAATAGTAACGATAGCTGACAAGCTTTGTAATCACCATACACTGAGGGACGAGAACAGAATGCTAAATCCCTGCTTGTCACTGGCTCAGAGGTCAGGAGAAAAGGCTGGTTGATTCTCTCTTGTACCCATACTGCCCTCACTCAGGGACCTGGAGATGGAGTCCCATGTTATCTGCCAAAAATCAGTATGCTAACACAGAACAATACCTGAAAATACAGCTTATATTCTGACTGTAAGAGTTAAATATATTTTGGAGAAAGTTAAGAAAACAGGGTTTTTTGTTTGTTTGTTTTTTAAAGATAGTGTTTTACTATGTTGTCTAGGCTGGCCTTGAACTTCTGGGCTCAAGCCTTCAGAGTAGCTGGGACTATAGATATATGCCACTGCACCAGCTACAGAAAATCATTTCTAAAAGTCACACTTATTATGCTCAGAGATGTTTGGTATATTTCCTTTCAACCTTATAGGTGTGTGTATCCATATATACAAATGTGTGTGTGTGTGAACTTTTTAATTATGTGAGTATAAGTTCCAAAGCAGAGAAAGAAGAAGGGAAAATTAATGAGAACAAAGGCACTGAGGAATGAAACCGACATGCCATTTTAACATAAAGCATAACATAACATACATACAACATTTAATAGTATTGACTATATATCCTTTTTTTGGTACCAGGGATTGAACCCAGGGGTGCTTAACCACTGAGCCATATCCCCAGCCCTTTTTAATATTTTATTTAGAGACAGGGTCTTGCTGAGTTTCTTAGGGCCTCACTAAATTGCTGAGGCTGGCTTTGAACTTGCCATCCTCCTGCCTCAGCCTCCCAAGCCGCTGGGATTAAAGGCTTGCACCACCACACCAAGCTATATATCCATTTTTAACTCCAAAATTAGGATATTTTTATCATGAACATTTTCCCTTGTCACCAAACATATAATAAATGTAATTATTTTGAAAACACAAGTATTTAAAATAAAATATTAATAGTCTAAGATAAAAATAAGTAAATTATTTATTTTAGATATTTTCTTCTTGTGGAACATCTAGTCTTTCTCCTATAAACCAATATCACCCAACAGAACTTTCTGCAATGATGGAAGTATTCGTTTCTGTGCCATTCAACACATTAGCTACTAGCTACATGTGATAACTGAGCACTAGCTACATGTGCCTAGTGTAACTAAGAAACTAGATTTTAATTTTTTATTTAAATGGCAACTTGTGGTTGGTGGCCACCATATTGTAGTAAGAAGCAGTAGGAACACCTGCCTTGCACATAAGCCTTTGCAGCATCCATGATGAATTTGTTCTACTTTTTTAAAGTTGTAGATGAACATAATATCTTCATTTTATTTATTTATTTTTATATGTTACCAAGGATCAAACCCAGTGCCTGACATATGCTAGGCAAGCACTCTACCACTGAGCTACAACCCCAGCACCCCTGATGAATTTCTATAGAACAAATATGAGGAATTCCTGTGTCTGTATCTTATGTATTGATATAAGATAGTTGTGGGTCTGAAAATATCTGTTTTATTGGTAAAGGACTAGGGTAGGCCACAACGCACTGTGTGTAATCTGAACTCATTTTTTGTTAAGACAAAGAAATTACATAGGTGTATATACACACAGAGAGAAAAACATCTAAAAGTATATAAACCAAAATGTTACCAGGATGTTGACATTGTTAGAAATTTTCATTTCCTTTTAAATTTCTTTTTGTGTTGAATGATTTTTCAAAATAAATATGCTCATTTATAATTAAAAAAATCAGTAAAACTATTCTCATGTAGAAAAAGTGGAGTTCATGCAGCATAATTCTGAGTTTCCCTATGAGATTTCTTCCTCCATTTATTTATCCTTCTCCACTCAGAGTAAGGAGCCATGAGGTCTTCCTGCCCAAACCACATTGGGGATGAAAGGTATTTGTTGACAAAAGTCCTTTTTAAAAACAAACAAAAATTGAGTATTTGCAATGTACAACTGAGAATGTCTAGTGCAACTGAGAAGACTGATTTTAAATTATGTTTAATTTTAATTAATTACAAAAACAACCTGTATGTAACATCAAAATTTTTCTGTTTATCTATAAATTCAAGGAATCACGTGTTGGTAACTTTTTTTATAAGAGTCAGATCTTTTAGGCTTTGTAGGCCATACAGTCTGTAGCAGCTACTCAGCTCTGCTGTTGTAGCAGGAAAGCAGCCATGAAACAAATGAATGGCTATGTTCCAATAAAACTTTATTTATGAACGTGGAAATATGAATCTTATCCAGTTTTCATATATGAGGAGATGCTGTTCTTCTTGATGTTTTTTCCAATCATGTATACATGTGAAAGTCCTTAGCTTGTGTGCTATACAAAAATAGATATTGGGCTGGATTTGATCCATGAATGATATTAGAGTGTGTATGTATGTGTGTGTGTGTGTGTGTGTATGTGTGTGTGTGTGTGTGTGTGTGTGTATGTATGTGTGTATACACACACATATATTATATATATATTTTTTTTATACAAGGTCTTGCTAAATTGCCAAGGCTGGCCTTAATCCTGTGATCCTCCTGCCACAGCACCCAGCTCACCCCAGTCCTTCATTTTATAGATGCAGGAAGTGAGGCCCAGCACAGCACAGTGCCTTCCTCAGCTTGACAGAGATAGACCCAGGAGTCAGGACTCCTCTTGACACCAAGGCCAGTGCTCCTTCCTCCTCACCATACAGTCTTCAAAGGGGAAAATCAAGACTTGTTAGTCCCAGCCTTCCAAACACAATTAAAAAAAAACTAATAAGTTAAATTGTAATATGATTGCCATCATGGAGATTGTTAGAAAATGTGAATAGGATTAAATATGATAAATGTGAAATATCTGTACTCAATTTAGATCTATAAGGAGTTGAAAACTCTGGTTAATTCGGTTTGTAGGTGTCATCAAACTGGGCACTTCTGGTTATCAAGTGATTTGGGCTGTTTGGCATAAATAATCAAATTATTGAGGGAATTGTCATCAAATTCCAAATTTACTTTGAATAATAAAAATACCATAGTATAAACAAACTAGATAGGATTCTCACCAAGGTAGGAAACACCTTCTTCCGGAGAAATTGTGCCATACTTGACCATCATCTTCACAAAGTCAATCAATGTCTTCATGATAGTAATTAGTGTTTCTTTCTCTTTTGCTTCTTTTTCTATGTAAAAAGACAAAAATAACTCAAAGGAAACAGTAGAGAATAGCTAGATTTTTCAATTTCAATTTATTTTATTTTATTTTTAAAATTTTGGTACTGAGGATTGAACTTAGAGATGCTTAGCTACTGAGCCACATCCCCAGGCTTTTTTCAATATTTAATTTTTAAAATTTTTTATTTTTATCTTTTGTACCAGGGATTGAACCCAGGGGCACTTAACCACTGAGCCTCATCCCCAGTCCTATTTTTTTTTTTTTTGGTATTTTTTATTTAGAGACAAGGTCACACCGAGTTGCTTAGCACTTTGCATTTTTGCTGAGGTTGACTTTGAACTCACAATCCTCCTGCCTCAAACTTCCGAGCCGCTGGATTTACAAGTGTGCTCTACTGCACCCAGATTCAATGTTTAATTTTGAGGCAGGGTCTCACCAAGTCCTTAGGGCCTCAATAAATTGCTGAAGTTGGTCTCAATCTTGCAATCCTGCATTAGCCTCCTGAGTTACTACTGGGCATTCACCACCACACAGCTCAGTGTCAATTTATGAAGCAGAGCATCTTATTTATTTATTTATTTTTCTGGTACCAGGGATTGAACTCAGGGGCATTCAACCACTGAGCCACATCCCCATCCGTATTTTGCATTTTATTTAGAGACAGGGTCTCAATGAGTTGCTTAGCACTTTACCCATGCTTAGGCTAACTTTGAACTCAGAATTCTCCTGTGGCTCCTGAGCCACTGGGATTACAGGTGTATGACTCTGCACCCAGCTGAAGTATATAGCACTTATTAAAATATTTCTCTCTACATTTATAGCTAAAACCATACATATTTAACTTATGAAATTTTAGGGCTTGATTGGAATTCAGGGCAATGTACAGCTATACCAAACTTTTTTAGAAATGGGCAATAATAACTTTTCCATGAAGCTTTAATTTAATCTAAAATACTGCACTAATAAGTATTAAAGAGGCAGTTTTCAACCTGAGATGACATGAACCCAAATGGAAGAGTAGAGGACTGATTAAGTAAGTGGTAAGTTTTCTAAGGTAAGAATGATTTGTGTTCATTAATTAGGCTTAATTTTCTTAAAAGCACTTTTAAAAAAATTGTAAGTTGGGTTTTCTAACAGTAGCTTACATTGCTTTTAAACTTTTTTTTTTCATTTGAAATAATATATACAGATAGTAAAAATATTCCAATGATCCACCAGTAAATAAAAGTGAAAAGTAGCAATCTCTTTCTCACCCCTGCCACGGGTAACCACTATTAGCAATTTCTTGGGAACCTATGGTATTTGACATACTGTTCTGCATCTTAATGGAACAAGATGGCCATTGATACCATGAGTAGCTCAGAAAATATATTAATTCTAAAATCAGAAAAAATATTTTTTCCATTTTTGAAGTTAAAAAAAAACAATATCTAGAAAGGAGTCCATTTTTTTCTCTCATTTTAGCTGCCATGAAAAATTTTCTCCAAATATTCCTAGCCTCTTGCCATTTTTTTCCCATCCTCCCATCAGATGTAATTGTTAGGTAATAGCCATTAGTCTAGTTTTCTCAACGGTGGGGATTTGGACCCTCTTTTTTCCACAGTGTTATATATTCCAAATTTGAATTTTAAAATTGACAGAACTGTATGTGTTTATCATGTGCAACATGATGCCTTGAAGCACACAGACACCTTATGATTAAATCTAACTAAGATATGCATTAACTCACATAGTGATCATCTTTGTAACAGGAACATCATCTTTGTAACAGTAGTTGTAACTAACAACTACTCTCTTAGCATTCTTTAATACTGAGGCAGTTGGAGATGGGAATAAGGAGATGTTGGTCAAAGGATACAAAACTATAACCCAGGGTTTATCAGTAACAGAAATGACATTTTGGTTTTCTATCTGTTTTTTATTTCTCAATTGGTTCAGGACCTTGGGTGAGGAAGACAGGTACTAGCAAAGACGTCAGTATAAGTATTTAAATTAAGATTATAGAAAAATAAAGGCAATAAGGAATCAGATAAACTAAAAGATAAAAACAAATAAGGAATATTCCATGAAGTGGAATTTTTTAAATATCAAAAAACTCGTAGGTAGGGAAGGAAGAAATGTGATAGAAAAAGTAGGGGAGAGATCCTGGGAAAGAACTGGTAAATAATTGCAGCAATCACATGGTTTGTTCCAGGTCACCTCTGTACATTTGGTATCATGCCAACGCTCTACACTGATGAGAAGTGACTCACCAGGATGACAGAGGTTCTCAGTTGGGCATCTGCCAACCAATGGGGCAAGATGGCTTGGAACGGACACTCAAGACATACCACCCCTACAGACACTGGCAGAGGGGCCAGTACCATCTGGCCAATGTCTGGAACTGAAGGACAAAGGATGTTCTCCAGGAATGAAAGCTCACTTTGAGGTCCTTTCTTCAGGGAAATAGATTACAATGAGAGAAATCTTTATACAAATGTTCAATGGGGGCCTGCATTTTTTGAAGAGGGCAAAGAAAAGCCATTAAGGCACTGCAGGGCATTTGTCTTAACAATAACAACAGAAATGTTGGACATTATTATCCTCTTTACAAATTAATCAAAACAAAAACAACAACAACAACAACAAAAAATCATGGACCAAAAATCTTCCAGTTAACTCAGTGCACATATGAGAGAGGAGATGAGGACACATAAGGACTTTGTTTAAAAACAAAACAGTTTCCCAAATGTGTTTTGTGCTTCTGGCTTCCTCTCATCCAAAGTCCATTTTAACTCATCTGAAGGCGGGAGCTGAATATGTCTATCAGGCAATGTCTTCAGTAATCTAAAGAAGGGTGAATTAGGTTCCATACACACTTCCCACTAAGAGAGGAAAATGAAGAAAGCTTTTAAAAAAGGTTTACTGAAAAGTGGCAGGTTTCCTTATTGTTGTGTTTGCTTATTTTGGTTTTGATAATGTGATGAACTTAGAAAACATTATGCTAAGTGAAATGAGCACAGAAAGACTGTAGGATCTCACATAGTTGGCCCTCTGTATTTACAGGTTCTATATTCATGGATTCATTTAACCAGGGATTGAAACTATCCAAGAAAAAGAATTATGTCTTTTATTGAACATGTATAGATTTTTTTCTTACCAATATTCACCAAACAATATAGTATAATAATAATTTATATAGCTTTATTTTTTATTCAGTATTATAAGTAATCTAGAGATGATTTGGAGCATATAGGAAGATATGCATAGGTTATATAAAAATGCTACATTGTTTCATAAAGAACTTGAGCATCTGTGGGTTTTGATTTCTGAGGGTGATTCTAGAACCAACCCCCTGAGGATACTGAAGGAACAACTGTGTATGGAATTTGTAATAGTTAAACTCATAGATGCAGTAGAATGGTGGTTGCCAAGGGATAGGAGAAGGGAAAAATGAGGAGTTGTTGGTCAAAGGACATTAAGCTTAAGTTATAGAAAATGAATAAGTTTGGAGACTATACGGCATGGTTACTGTAGTTAACAATATTGAACTTTACTTGAAATTTGCTAAGAGGCTAGATTGTAAGTGCTCTTATCTCAACAACAACAACAACAATAAGAGAGAGAGAGAGAAAAGAATAAAGAAAAGGAAGAAAAAGTGGTAATTATGTGAGAAGATAGATATGCTAACTAGCCTGATTGTAGTCATTTCACGATGTGTACATATATTAAAACATCGAGTTGTGCATCCTAAAGATAAATTTTATTTGCCAATTACACCTCAATATAACTGAAAACAAAAGTTACAATAAGAATTGAAGCTTGAGCTGGGGTTATAGCTCAGGGGTACAGAGCTTGCCTAGCACATGTGAGGCACTGGGTTTGAGTCTCAGCACCACATAAAATAAAATAAAATAAAATAAAGATATTGTATCCATAAACAACTAAAAAATTTAAAAAATATAAAGAATTGTGCCTGAACTGGGTCAGGGCAGGAACACTGATTAATCACCATAACTGCACCTGATTCTTCCTAGTACTGTGTACACAGCAGATGTTCAATAATTGTTTGCTGAACAAATATAGGAGTGCTCTGTTAACAAAAAGATCAAATTATCCAGAAACCCTACATTTCCTGAGTACCCTTTCCTAAATATTTCCATTACTTGAATGCTTGTTTTGGAAAAAAAAAAAACCAAAATAAATAAAACTGATGTGAACTATTTTTCCTAAGCTTACAGTGTATGTCATTGAGGATTACAATTGGAAACTGAAAACAGGAACTTATAAAACCACCCACACACTTCCTAGAATTACTATTTATGCTCTGCATGGTCAGAAAACATAGTGGTTACCTGAATCAATACTTTTCAGTAGTGCATAGAAGTTGGGGAAATACTGGAGTTCCTCAAAGTTGTCTTCTCCATAGGTTTTAGTTCTCCTTTCCAAGCCATTTGTCAAGGTTAAGGTGTTAGACACTGTTTCATCATTTTCTCCATTATTAAAACCATCCTGAATTGCTGCCATTGGAGTCTCCAGTGAGGGGGAAAAAATCCACACACACACATACAAAAGCCTTTGGTTAGAATCAACACAACTCCAGATTAATTCTTTTCCTTATGGTGCCCTTGAACATGAAATGCACAGATTCCTCTGTGAAATGCATTCCTCTTTCTCAAATCCCTGTGGGTTCAAACTTATTTCTTGGCATGCATGCATCACAGTTACATGGAAACTGAAAAAGGTGTTCTCCCTTGAGGAAGACCCCCTGAAGACTCTGGCTCCTGTTCAGGGGAGAAGAGACAGGAAATCTTCAATGGTCCTGCTCAGCCAAGTTCCCCCTCTAGGAATCCTCATGAGCCTCTCTTCACAAAATTGCCCTTCCTTGAGGACTAATTCAAATTGTTCATACACTCTAGCAAGGGGGTGGTACAGTTACAGGAAAGCCTTTCAGAATGTTTAGCAGGAGCACAACAAGTACATTTGGGAATTTCTGGATGATACTTTAGGAGCTGTCGGGATGGATGCATAAAATTTTTTTCTCCCTAGACCTGTTTCTTCTTGGTGTTCACCATCTTAGTGAATTCACTGTTCAGTGGACTACACAGAAATCTAAGAGCTTTTCTTAGCTCTTCTTCCTTTCCAAATTCACTTCTATCAGCAGCCATGTTGACCCTCCTTTCAAATTTTATGGCAAATTTGAAATTTCTCTCTCCACTATCTCAAGCAGCCTTGGATCTCTCATTTCTAACTGGTACACCACCCATTAAAATCTCTTCTCAACACTGAATTTTCCATATTGCAGCCAGAGTTATCTTTTTAGTTGTTGGATCACATAGCTCTTTTGCTTAAAATCTGTTATGGTTTAGATGTGGTTTCTCCCTGCAAAAATTCAGGTTGAAATATGACTGCCAATGTAGAGGTGATAGGAGGTGGGGCTTTAAAGACATGATTAGGTCATAAGAGTTCTGCCCTCATGAATGGATTAATATTTTTCTTGTAAGACTGGTTTAGTTTTTTTGAGACTGGATTAGTTCTTATGGAAATGCTTTAGTTCCTGTGAGAGCAGGTTATTAGAAGGTAAGCCTGGCATTTCCTCTCATTCTCTTGCTCACACGCCTACTTGTCCTTCTGCTTTTCCATCACCACTGAGAGCAGCTTGAAGCCTTATCAGAAGCTGACTAGATGTTATGGCCTGATCTTCAGTTTTCCAGCTTCTAAAACTGAGCTAAATAAAGCTCTTTACATATTACCCAGTCTCAGGTATTCTGTCACAGCAATAGAAAATGCTACCAAATAACCTTTTAGTGTTTTCCCATGTCTCTTACAAAAATATCAGAAACCATCCATGGTTCATAAGGCTCTATATGGGCTGGTCTGGGTCCACTCCCCCATCTCAGCTGTCACTACCCTCTTGCTGTATCAGTCACACTGTCCTTGTTTCAGTTGCTTGGATACTCCATACTTCCTTCTCTGCATGCTGCCTCTTATGTTTACATGCTAACCTGTATTTGACCTTCAATACTCAGCTCAAATTACTTCCTGAGGAAAGCCTTTTCTGAGCCTAAGTGCAGGACAGTTTCCTTTTTTTTATAAGGTCTCATAGAACCATGTCTTTCTACAGAGCACTTACTGCAATTGTGATTAAAATGATGATTATTTGAAAACAATCTGCCTTTTCCACTAGACCTTAACCTTCCTTGGAAAAAGAATTACACCTTTTTAAATGAGCAGGGTATTCTCAGTGCTTGGTAATATAGTTAGTATGCAATAAATCTTTGTTGAAAGAATATTTCATTTGCATTGATGCACTTAGATAACACAAGTGAACAAGTCAAGCATATGGACATTTTAGTGGTGAATGAATGGAATGGGATTGTAGGACCATGAAAATATCATGACAGTTCAGACCCTTAAGCTTGAGTTGTGAGTTCTTTGATAAATCTATAAAACACATTTACATTCATTAGTGGGTGGATCTTTAAAAGCTATTTTTATAGACGACAGATAGTGGGGATTGGAAGTAGGGAGAGAGATGGAAATTTTTAGGCCATCTAGTGAAAAATCCAGACCAAATTTCTATTTTTTTTTAAATATATATTTTTTGGTTGTAGGTGGACACAATACCTTTATTTTATTTGTTTATGTTTATTTACTTATTTTATGGGGGTGCTGGGGATCAAACCAAGTGCCTAACACATGTTAGGCAAGTGCTGTATCACTGAGCCACAACTCCAGCCCCCAAATTTCTATTTTCTAACCTCTCTAGAACAGAACCACCACCATCCTATTTTAGATAGGACGTTGGAGGAGAAAAGGGGCCATGGGTCTGGGTGCTTGGTGAAGAAAGTCAAGGGAGAGATGAAGAGTTTGATATTCTCTTGTGGTCAAATTCAATTAGAGTTTTGATGCCAAGGAAAAAATGAAAAGGCAAGGAGTCCATCAAAGGGAAGGATGAATGGCTAGTGTGGATAAAGGATGACAGACAGGCTTCTGAACTAATGAAAGGGAGAGCAGGTAGAAGAGCACAGCCTAGAATAGGGAGGCAACATCAGGCTGGGGGATGTAGGACTGTTCTTCTGTGGCACAGGATAGAATCAACACACTCTTTGGCACAGTGTATGTATGTATGTGTGTGTGTGTGTGTGTGTGTGTGTGTGTGTGTGTGTGTGAAGCAGATCATGACATCCATTATGAATAGAAATTGAATATCAGGGCTGGGTATTAGTTCAGTGGTAGAGCACTTGCCTAGCACATGTGAGGCACTGTGTTTGATTTTCAGCACCACATTAAAATAAATAAATAAAATAAAGATATTCATCTACAACAACAAAAAGACCCTGTTGAAAAAAAAATGAATACTAAAAATGCTGTGAGATTTTTGGGTCTAGTATACTGGGACTATACAAATAGATATTATGTGATATTGTTATTTTATACATGATGTGTTATTTTATAGTGTGGTATAAGATGTAACCTTTACTATAAATAGAAAATAATATGTAACCTTTACATTATTTTCCAAGTAAAATTCATTCATATCTTTTACCTTATTAGCATTTTATGGATATGCATTTTAAGTGGGCTAGAAATGTCACATACTTCAAATCTTCTTTGGCATCAAGGAAGGACGAATTATATACAGATCCAAGTACACACATCTATGCACATGCACATACCAACACACACACACAACATACACATATACATACCACTTTCTCTGGTATTTTTCCAGCCTGATTCTCAGTCCTGCTGGTGGATTTATTAAGCTCCTCCTCATAATTGTTGGCTTCCTTTGAAATTAATTTTTGTAAAGCCTCTGCGACTTCATCTTCCAGTGTGTGTGCCTGGCTTTCTGTGATCTGTTATAAGAGGCAAAATATATGAACTGCTAGTCCCATTCTTGTGATTTAAAAAAAAATCTAGATTAAACTTTGCAGTTGAACATAAATTTTTAAAAGAAGTATCATTCTGGGTGCACTGGTGCATATCTGTAATCCTAGCAACTCAGGAGGTTGAGTCAGAAGTATTGCAAATTTCAGGCCAGCCTCAGCAATTTAGTGAGATCCTATCTCAAGATTAAAAAAAAAAAAAAAGGACTGGAGATATAGCTCAGTGGTAAAACATTCCTGGGTTCAATTCCTTGTACAAAAAATAAAATAAAATAGGAACCTTGTGAATTCTCTTTCTGGACAATCCTTCCTATTACCCTACTACATGCCAGCTGCTATAGTAATTGCCCAGCACTCTGGGAAGACATATCTTTGGGCCAACCACGCAAACTGTCAGTCCTGCCTGTTGAAACTCATGGAACACTTACTTTGAGAAACACCTGAAAAGTTGCTCCTCCACAGTTGCATGTCATAGTCAGGTAAACTTTGAAACTCTGCAAAGATATCACCTTACTCAAACCTGCCAGAGCTATGGTATCAAGCTGAGGCTGGCTGAAATTAGCTTACTTCATGCATTGCATGTCTTTGCTCCTGTTATTTCCTTTTTTGCCACACACACCTTCTAACTTTGCTAGTTATATCTTAACTACCTTTTTAAGCTCAGTTCAAACACCTCTACCTCTGTAGCCTTTCCTTACTGCCACTCCTGGCATCCTGCAATGTTCTTACTGGCTCTTTAGCAGTTTGCATTATGGCCGTGTGTATACTTGTCTAGTTCTTCTGACAGACTGTAAATACCTCAAGGGAGAACGATGGTGCCCACTACAAAGTAGATGCTTTATAAACACTTGGCTACTTGAGTCAAGTGGCTTGGCTTCTTGGCATACTCCAAACTGTGCTAAGATTTGATTTACTTTCTTTCATACAACTTACCAGGCCCAGATTCAGCAGTTTAGAAACAATCTTGTCAAATACTCCTCTGTCATTTTCCTCATAAATCCTGGTAGCAATCTTATGGACAATGTCTTCAGCCGTTAAAGGAGTTCCATCTAGTTGATGAAGGCCATCTGGATCATCTAGAGAGAACAATCATTATTTCATATCATGGTAGGTATTTCACACATCATATTACATTTATAATCTGTACTTTGCTTTTCTAAACTCAGATATGCTTAAGATGTATATAGTGGTGCTTGGTCCACATAAACTCTTGGTTTGAAATAAAACAAGGCTTTTTGAGCTAAGAACCTAGGATGATAATGGAAATTCTGAAAGCCCATGACTATAAAAGCTGAAGATAGTACAGACCTCTCCATTAATTAGTATCACTAATAATATAAATAATACTAATTTTATTTACAGAGTATGCTGCATTTATATTATATGCCATATTAGTCAAAGCATCCTTCTATACATTTTGTAATTTGACATTCTATTTCTGCTCTGGGAGTAGGTTGGTAAAATCTCCACTTGTCTTCCTTTTGCAGGCAAATTCCTGGGCTGGGTGCAAGGGAACCTGCTACACATCTAGAATTAGAGATGTGAATTGAAGATTTTTATGACTTACCTGGGATAAATATTTACTCCTAAGTGACTGTGCATCACAGTATCTTTATGGAATGTAGCTTAATCTGAGAAGCCCAATTCTCCAGAGAATAGGGAATTTATTTTATGAGCCTGGAATTGAAACTTAAAATATAGCAATAGATCTGCAAAAAGCAATATGTAAATCTTTGCAGAGAAGCATGAAAACAGTATCTTTAGTTTTTCTGGGAATATGTTTGGCAGCACTACTTCAGACTAAAGCGCAAGGGCCCATTCAGAGGAAAAGCATCAGTGGCAATGAGGCTTCAGAACACATCTATAGGCAACTACTAGGAATCTATTAGTCTTTTCCAATCTATACAATATTGAGCAGATCCAATTTACAAGGCAATTAAATCTCCCTTGTCACTTAGGCAGACTGGAAAGAACAGAATTTGAGCTCAGTAATATTTCTTGTTATCTTGGAACACTGCAAAGAATTATAAGGGTATCAATTTCATGGAATTTTTGTGATGATCAGATAAAATAAGATGTAAAAGCACTTTTTAAATCACAAAGTACTATACGAAAGTGAATGGATTATTGTAATTGTGTACAGTGGATTTGGATTTTGAAATAAAGGAACTACAATTATCTTCTAAAGAAAATGGAAATTGAATCCCTGGCCAGATTCTGCCCAAATAATCCTCATCATATTCTTTCAAAGAAATAACAACCTAGAATTTCTGCTCTGATTCTTCCCTTTTCTTCCATGGCTTTGAGAATTTGGATAAGGAATTTCTCTCATGACCTTTCTTCCGAGACTCTATGGTGATATATATAGCCGCAGGAAGAATATCTTCTTGTTTGAAAAGAAACTTAGGAAAATAAGTGGGGTGATTACACATGGAGGACTAAAGTTTTCTGTCAGTATATAACTGCTGAGCTGTTGACCAGCCTGTGAGCTATGTGCCCTGTTAGCCCTGAGTACCAGAGTGACAAAGGAGTAAAAAAGCCCTTCAGGAAAAAAAATTAAAACAACAACAAAAACCCCATAAAATCAGTTCCCCTACTGCTTGAAAGGAAATCGGGTTCATCATCTATTTTTCAGGAGTACAGACTGTTATTTAGGTCTGAGTTTTCCATTTGTGAGCTGCAAGTTAGGCTCTTGGGAATATAGTCTGCCCCAGTCTGCAGAGGTGGAAGAATTTATTTCCCTTCTCACTCATCCCTGAGGATCTCAAAAAGGAAGAGCCCTGGTTGCCTGCTGGAGCTGGAAAATAACTGAGATGACTGTTTTTCAGTTCATTTACTTCACAGCAGGGAGAATGTTAGTAACTCACTGAAGAAATATCCTCTTTCCTCTGCGGCACTGCTGCATATGCTGATCCCAGGGACATAGGTCTCCCACGGCAGAGCTTTGCTAGATGGGGTTAATAACAGAGCACTTGGCCACTAACCCCTACCTGACATTGATTTCCCTTGGCTCTTCTGAAATGGACAGAATCAGTCATAATGACTTCCCTGCTGCTCATGGAGGGAAAGTCCACCCTCTCTATAGAGACCCTCAGAAGGAAGTCAAACATGGATTCAAAATTTAAACCTTTTATTAAGGAGTCACAACATTCTGAGTGGATGTCAAAGGGCCATGTCCCAAGTCATCAACTGTCCAGTTATGTTTTGAAACCTTTGCATCTAATATAATATTTGACATTCATTTGTTCAATAAAGTTTTTAAAGTCTTAGTATATGTCAGCCATTGAAAATAGAAATGGATTGGTTAGTCATGGTCTCTGATTGCACAAAGCTTATTATCTAGTTCATTATCTGAAACAGAGAAATTACATGATAAATATTTGTTAGGTGAATGCACACAGGAGCCCTAAGGCACTACCACATGAGGGACTTGGAAAAATCCTGAATCACATGTATTATAGAACAAGCCTATAGCACAAGCCTATCTGGTGGATTCCTAAATGCATTATTAGATTTGGGAACATATACTGCCCAAATTAGTCTCCTTCGCCCTGTCTTCTGGGACAAATCTGCATGCTTCCAATGTCCTATTCATCTTGGTGGTTCTAAACCCTCTAGGTCTGGGATTTTCAAGATATTAAGAGAAACAAGAAGTTTACCCATAAAATATTCTCTGCAAAATCTTTGGTTTGGCTTCTTTGTGATCTCAAGGAGAGGTAAAATGATCCCATGGGTACAAATAAAGCTATCAGGGATGGCACTTGGTAGTTCTAAACTCACTTGAGATGGTACTATAATGCCAGACAATTTAAAAATGGGTTGTCAAGTTACAAACATATTTATGTCTCTGCTTGCTCATACAACCAGTCAAACATTAGACTGTTTTTTTGTTGTTGTTGTTTGTTTTGTTAAACCAGTCAAAAGGATCAAATCTATTTTGTGCAGTTATGCCAATGTCTATTTCTAGTCCAAATATTTTAGGTTAAAAAATAACATTCAAGATTTTAAAATTTCCCCAACTAGTACAGATTGATATGTGGCAAAATATAAGCCATCGCCTCCATTCTATATCCCACAAGCACAACATACTTCTGAACTTCCCTCAGGCTGTGGTGTCCTCTGAAAGTCAGATTTAACTGACAGTTGTTTTCTGGCAGAGATAATCAGCATGATTCTTTTGTTGCTATGGAGCAAAATAGGGACATAGAAAGCTTGTACTCACTCCTAATCATTGGTCTGCAGAATGGAGAACACATTCTCTTCCTCAATGCCTAAGTATAGCAATTCATTTATTCCCTCTTGTATTCTTTTGCTCAATCATTTATTCATAAATTCATTCAATGAATTCATGAGCATTTAGGTACTGGGGTTATAATGTAAAATTTTCAGTTTAGTTTTGGAGAAAGACATTTATCATAGGTAGTTACACTTATGAATGTAAAATTACAAACTGCCTGAAGGAAAGTTAACAAAGTTTCTATTAGATTATGTGTGTTGGATGAACCTAGAAATGTACACAGGAACCAGTCTATGCAGACTGTGGAAGCCACATTAAGGATTTTGGTTTTTATACTAAGAGAAATGGGAATCTATTAAAGGGTTTTATGAAAACCCCTAATTTGTGTGTTGAAAAGAATACTGTATCTAGTTGCCACATCAAGAACAGATTGAAGCCAGATGCGGTGGTATATACCTATAATTCCAGCAATTTGGGAGGCTGAGGCAGGAGGATTGCAAGTTTGACGCCAGCCTTAACAGCTTAGGGAGACCCTATCTCAAAATCAAAAATAAAAAGGGCTGAGGATGTAGCTCAGTGGTAAAGCACCCCTCGATCCAATCCCTATTGCAAGAAAATAAAATTGAGAGATACATGGGAAGTGAAAATCAAATTTGATAGACCAGAATTTGAGAGGTGGGGAAGAGATAAATTGTTTAATTCTAGATTTCTGAATAGCAGCAAAGATCACTCTAAAAGGTCTTGTGAGGTAGACACTGATCTATAGTTCAATTCTGGACATGTTAAGTTCTAAGTGCTTTTGAAAATTCCAAGCAAGATGTTAAGGTAAGCAGACAAGTAAGCCTATAGCTCAAAGAAGTCTGAAGTAGTGGTTTGGCACATCAGAATACATAAACAGTACATGAAGCTACAGAAAGGTTAGGATGATCAAAGGAGAAAGGACATACCTAGGAGAATATTAAAAAGAAAACAGTGGGTATTTCAATAAATATCCTACAGGAGGTATAATATATATAATATATTCTAAGTATGGGAGATATTTTATTGATCTAATTATTTGACAATTTTTGATAATTTTGTTTGTACAAATTGTTAAACTAAATGAAATGGTAAATGAATTCAACATAAAACATAGATATATTGATTTTATTATTTTTTTCAAGGCATCCCTAATGGAACCTTTAAAGTAAGAGTAAAATTTGGGACTCTGTGAAGTGGGGACTTTGCACATTATCAGCAAATCTGAGCTTCATCTACCAGTATTAAATTTGACTATTAAAAGATTATGAAAGTATAAGAGATGTTTTTAAAGATATAGAACTTCTTAATCAAATAGGAAACTTCAAACCAGAGAAAATAAGTTCTTTTTCATCATTTACCTTGAAATTTATGATCCAATCCGCTCTTAGTAGAATCATAATCATCAATCAATTTTCGATTCTTGGTTGAATCAACATCTTCCACATTCAATTTGTTATCAAATGAGGAACTTCTTACAGATTGTCTTTCTTTCTCAGTCTTTTCCTTTTCTGTTATTGCCTTTAGCAGGTTCAAGTTATCAACAAAAGAGTAATTGCTATCACCTGGCTTGTTTTCTGGAAGAAAAATCCCAAGCCCAACACATCCATTTTAATTCATATTCTGATAGTTCACGTTATTTAAATTAACATCAATATAATTTCTTTTTACCTGGAGGGTACGTTTTTTTAATCTTGTCTGCCTCTGCTTCAGCAATCTGTGAAACAAACAGGAGACAGACTTAGTTTAAAATCAATGCTTCACTACTTACCAAGAGCCAAACGATTTAATCCCCATGGAATTTAGTTTTCTTGTTTGTGAAATGTAGATAATAATTCCTATCTCAAAGCATTGTTACAGGTATAAATGAGATAATGGGCAGAAACTCTATAAATGTGATTTCTTTCTCCTATAATATTTGTGAAAGAACTCTGGTAAATTAAGCAATCTTACAATCGGGTGGATATGATGTTGAACTTACTGGGTTCTTGGATAGTCAGTTTTATGTATTATACAGAACTCAATGTAATTAACTGTTAGAGCATAGAAATTATCAAAAACTAGATTTCCCATCCTTATTTCTACCAATTTACTATTAAACGCCAGATGTCTGTAAACAACAACAACAACAAATAACTAAAGCAAAATGAACTGGCATTTATAATTTTGCTTCTGACCTACCTGTTCATTCAAAGGTCTTTCTGCACTTAATTCTCTATTATGTAGAGATTTGTCTAGAATAAACACACACAAATATAAATTTAATTGTGCATTGGAAAGAGAAAATACATTTCTCATTAAAATCTTTTTTAAAGCTGGGGTTGTAGCTCAGTGGTAGAGCGCTTACCTAGCATGTGTGAGACACTGGGTTTGATTCTCAGCACCACATAAAAAAATAAATAAAGGGCCACCAACAACTAATAAAATATTTTTTAAAAAATCTTTTAAAAAAGAAAATAACAAATATTAGGAAAACATTTCTGGATGACCGAAACAATATATGTGAACAAATAATATAAGACAACAAATATCAATATTTCCTTGTTTATGATCTTGGTATTATTTCCTGAGTTAAGGGAATCACACTCCCTCCCACCCCCATCAGAAATTTAACACATAGTTCTGACACTTGGCTTCCCAGCTTTTCTCAACTAGAGAGGGCATAATTTGGATTGGCATTATTGGCATATTAAAAGCTCTTTCATCATATACTGCACCTGTTATGAATAGAGTATCTGAAAAGAGTTGTAAAACAACAAACAAACAAAAAGCCACTTTAGGTGGAAAAGCTACTCCCTCCTCCCACTTTGAAAATAACATCTTTTAAAACACCCATATTATTTCAAAATCTCTCTTTCAAAATAAAGTGGATGGTGGTAAATCTGTCTTCCGTTTGGTTCTAAATTCAAACTGACTTGCCTGTCAACATGCACGGATATGATTTGATCAGAAAACGAAGCAGGGTGATTTACAGCTCTCGGATCATACCAGGCTTTATCTTTTCGTGGCGAAATGAAAGGAAGGTGGGAAGAAGGAAAGTGTCCACACATACCTTGGCTGCCTCCCAGTGTGGGGAAAGCTTGAATTAGGGTGCTGTGGAGCACCAACACCAGAATCCAAGTGCCGGTCCAAAGGAACCCCATTCTTCCACTCTTGGCTTCAGAAACAGCCTGGCACCAGGCTCCCGGAGCTGGAGCTTTTGTTATGAATGAAAAGAGGAGTAAAAAGCTGGAAGGGCCAAGAGGGCGGGCGGGTGCGGGGAGGGAGAGTGGCAGGGACCGGAGGCCTGGGGAGCTCGGCGTCGCTCGGAGTGAAGGGAATTGACGGACTCGGGCGCTCGGGAGCCGGGTCTCCAGGTGGAAGAGAGCGCTGTCCGCTCGTGGGTGCTGAAGTTCCTGTGACGCGGGGCCAGCCGCGGGTCGGCTAGGGCGTAGCTTTACTCCGGCTCCCTCCCGGAAAGGAAGTGAGGGAGGAAGCGCATGCTCCATGCAAGCCAGAGGCGGGAAGGGATGGCGTCAGCGACTCCGGGGCTACTCCAGTGCCTCGGGAGTGGAGCGGGGGAGGGGCGAAAGACCCGCTAGCGTATTTTCTGTGCCGCAGTCCTGGGGGTGCTTGTGCGCCCAGGAATAGCCGGATTGCTGTAAGCTTGACATCACTGTCGTAACCTTCCATGTAACCTCACTTCAAGGACTAAATGCCTTCTCCACCCGTGCACCTGCCAAGGAGAGTTAGATCACCTTCGGCAAAAGAGTTTTGCTTTGGGATTCTTCTTCTGGTATAACTGCTCCAGAATCTCTTCTTTCCGTTTCACCTACTGTATCAAAAGGTAGATATAATTCTATTGTCCTTAGAAAAGCCCTGCCTTTCGTGACTTGTGTTGACATACCGAACAACTCTTGGATGTTCTTGGTCTTAGCGCCACAGTCTTTTATCTTAATTTCATTTTTCTTATAGTGCTGGGGATCCCACTCAGGGCCTTGTGCATGCTAGGCAAATACTCTACCCCTGAGCTACGTCCTCAGCCCCTGGTGGAGTCTTGGGAAATTCAAGGAACTTTCCGATGTTGAAGGAAAAATCAGTAGTCAGATTACTGCAAAACGTTCTCACTCTTCCTGATGCTAAAACAATAAATCATTGCCTGTCCATTCCTGAGTAGATGAGCAGCAATGGGCCAGTTTTATTCTCCTTTCCCCAACCAAGAGGGAGAAAAACAAAACAGCAACAACAAAAACTGCACTTCTGTAAAATTCTTCCCCAGGTTGCAGGTCTCAATTATGCCTGTGGACTTTGCTGTTCAAGGGGGTTTTTGAAGAGAAGGGGCATCCATGAAAAGCGTTTTTCACCATAAGTCTAGAGGTGCTTCCTATATTCTGAGACTAGTCCCAGAAGCCTATGATTATTGCATACAAGGAGAAATCCAAAGAGTTTTAAGTAATGAATACAAGCAACATAATGTGAGCAGGGTGCTGAGCAAGCTCTGTAGTCTCTAATTTTTTAAACAGAACTTGGATCCTTTCCTTTGAGCCATGGCTTGCTGGGAACCCGTGTGAATAATGACCAAAGAGAAGGATTCAGCACAATCAAGCCTTTGATTTCTGTACCCCTGCTTTTCAAGGAGCAAGTTAGTTATTCAAGTACCTAAAAACAAACAAACAACCAAGCTGACAAACAAATCTCCTTCATTTTGGAGGTTTTTGAGTTTGGAGGTCATTCAAATATTTTCTTAAAGAATCTAAAAAGTACTGCTTTTTAAAATTTCCATGTGAATCTTTTTTTTAATTAACACATAAAAATTGTACTTATTTTGGGAGTTATGGAATACTACTAAATCTAATGGTTACATCAAATAGCTCTTTTTTCACAGTAATAACATAATATTATTATCCTAGTATACTGCATTCTTAAAAATTAGGCCATATTTTAAAATCCCAGCTAAGTAAAGGGCAAATTTCCTTGGTTTCTTCTTCTTTAAAATGGAAATGTAGGGTTGTGACTCAGTGGCAGAGAGCTTGCCTAGCATACCTGAGGCACCGGGTACAATTCTCAGCACCGTGTCTACAGTGTACTTACACATATCAATAAATAAAATAAAGGTCCATTGACAACTAAAAAATATTTTAAAAAATGGAAATATAGGCTGTTTACCTCCCACTGTTATTGTGGAGACCAAATGGGTACATGTTTTGAACAAGTCATTTTGATGCTGAGATTTTTGACACAGCCTAAAAAAAATGTCATGAAATGTTTTCAGAAGATTTTTTTTTTTTTGGTGGCAACTGAAAGAAATGTTGCCACCAAAAGAAATAGCATCCAATATTATGTAAAATAGTTATTTACTAAATCTGAGACTTACTCTGTCACTGACAATCTCTTAGTCTTCCTCTATCCTTGTCCCACTCCTGACTCACCTCTCCCCTACTCTATATTTGCAACTGGGAGACTCAGGAGCAGAATGAAGATAAGTGATGGCTATTAAGTCTTTCATTTCTTATCCCCCAAAGAAAAAGGATACTTCATTTTTCTTTGCTATTTGGGCTAAAGTGATTATGTTAAATTGACACTTAATTTGGGAATGTTATGTTTTTGATTAAATGGATTGTGAAGAACTGAGTAAACTAAGAAGCTTGATTTAGTTTACATTCTTTAGTCTTAAAGGTTATCCCACTGGACTTAGTATAAATCTATAAATGGAGTCAAGCCAAATTTCATTTATTCATTCATACATTTAACAGATATTTATTGAGCTTTTGAAATGTACCAGATATAGATAGATGCTTGGTGTACAGACAATTAAAATGTTGATATCTGCTGGTCTTATAACCTATTAGAGAAAATATTGTGTTTATAACAACACCTGTTTAGTAAATAGGTTTCATGGGCAACATGCTGATCTTCTTTAAATATAAGTGAACAAATACTCAATTACATGTGCAAAGTTCAGATGGAATCTAAATGTTGGATTTCTTTCAAAAAGAAGATGGCTCATGTATAAATGATAAAAGATTAAAATGTTTTATTCTTATATATAAGTACACTATAGACATTAAATAACATTTTAAAAATTGAAAATTACAAGATGAGTGCATTGACACAGATCAAATGATTTCGAAATAGTGTAGAATGCTCAGTGAGTCTGTCAATGTTGCTTATGTTCTTGTCAACACACAAGTAGATCAACTGTTATGTGCTTATTGCTGTTGGGAAGATGCCTTCTGAGCTGAGACTTGAAGATACATTTAAAAGATGTTTTTTGTTTATTATAGAAAAATTATTAATAATTATTGCATATTTTATTACATAAAATTTCAAACGCAAAGGAAGATAAAATCTTGAAATATGTACCCATGAATCTATTACCCAACTTCAATAATCATTGATCCATGTCCACTCATTTTATATACCGAGGCACTTCATACTCCCAATGAATTATTTACTCAGAAAAGCCCAGAGGGCATGTCATTTCATCCATCAATGTGTCAGTATGTTTATGTAAAAGATAAGGGTTATTTTTTCCAACATTATTGTAATACCTTTAACATATCTCATAAGAATAATACTGCCTTAGTATCATCAAATATCCTGTCAGAGTTTAAATTTCCCCACTTTCCTTACAAATATTTTTACAGTTGGTTTGCTTGGACCAGGATCTAAACAAGGCCATGCATTGCATTTGGTTGGCATGTGAGAAATACATAGAAGTGCAAGACTGAAGAAGTGCAAGGTTTGCTTTAACTTCCCCAGAAAAGTTAATTGCTTCCTTGGGATAGTGTGTATACTTTCAATATAGTATGTATTCCATTATGTTGCTTTTTGTAAATGCTTCTTTCCTCCTTATTTTAAAAAATAGCACTTGTGTAACATGTGAAAGACCCTATATTCAATCCCAAGTACTGGTGGGAAAAAAACCTATAGACACACCCACACATGCACATACATTGAGAGAAAATTCCTGAAAATACAGATAAACAAAATGCTAACTTTTGATCTTTGTCTTTTTGGTACACATTTTTTGCTGAGAAAATATTTTTATATATATGTATTTATAAAATTGTGTTGCTTACTATAAATATATGCTTACATATCTGGCTGTCTACATGACTGAACTGTGAACTTACCAAGGGAAACTATCTTATTTCACTCATCTTTGAGCCCTTCTTAAAAGTATCTGGAAATCTACTAGCTTAAATAAATGAATGAAGTAATGATGGGTTGCCTATTTATCGTTGGTTTCAAAAGAACTATGATAGCTGTATGCCTTTGGAGGAGACACTATCAGAATTGATTCCCCACCCAGCATTTTCATTACAAAAGTCTTAAAGAGGAGGTATTTATGAAAAGCAATGATCCTCAGGATCACAGAGTTATAGGAATGGATCTGTTGTTGTAGAGGAGACTGGCACAGGATGCCTATACTAGAGCTGGCTGCTGGTGTAACTCAAATGTCAAGTAAATATGGGCAATTTTTTTTTTTATTCCTCGGTATTGAACTCAGGGGTATATAACCACTGAGCTACATCCCCAGTCCTTTTTATTTTTTATTTTGAGACAGGGTCTTGCTAAGTTGCTGAGAGCCTCCCTAAATTGCTGAGGCTGGCCTCAAACTTGTGATCCTCCTGCCTAAGCCTCCCAAGTTGCTGGGATTACACGTGTGTGCCACCATACCCAGCCAAGAAATAAATGTGGAATTTGGAAATTTACTGTCAGAAGAAAGTTGAATTAACCAAGCATAGTGGAGCTAATAGCAAGACTAAAAACAATCAAGGAAAAGGAAAACATGGAATTGAAAAGAGAATATGAATAAGGAAAATGGGCCCCAAATAACTAGATGTCATAGGCCATCTAAATGTAGAAAATCCCCAAAATGAATCTGAGACTGGGTGGGAGGAGAAAGTAGCCAGACAGCAAACTTTTCTTGTTCACTTACCTTGTTTGTACCATGGCTAAGCCAGGTCAGATCAATGGGCTGCTCCACGGGCTGTTGGAGGAAGATGTGAGACTATGACTGAAAGCTTCCTCCGGAAACACAAGTGTAGCAGTTTCCCAGAAGCAATCAGAGTGAATATACAAGGCCAACACTACAACGGAGGCCCACTACACCATTGAATACAGTAATTAAAACGGATTAAACATTTTTGAGTGAAAGTATCAGGTTGCCTAGTAGCAGTGTGATTCCTATTATAAAAAGTGTGTGTGGGGGGTGTGTGTGAGAGAAATTTATCTGGTAGTCTATTTCCCACAATATTTATAGTAGTTGCCTGATTAGTGCTTTTTCGTTTGATCCTTAGGCAATCCTTGATTTTTAAAAATATTTTTTTAGTTGTAGATGGACACAAAACCTTTATTTCATCCATTTATTTTTATGTGATGCTGAGGATCGAACCCAGTGCCTCACACATGCCAGGTAAGCACTCTACTGCTGAGCCACAACCCTAACCCAATGCTTGAATTTTCTTTTCTTTTTTTGGTGGGGGAGGGTAGGGAGGAGTACCAGGGATTGAACTCAGGGGCACTCAACCACTGAGCCACATCCCTAGTCCTATTTTGTATTTCATTAGAGATAGAGTCTCACTGAGTTGCTTAGTGCCTCCCTAAATTGCTGAAGCTGGCTTTGAACTTGCGATCCTTCTGCCTCCATCTCAGAGCCGCTGGGATTATAGGCTTGCACCACTGCGCCTGGCCTTGAATTTTGAATATGAGTATATATTAATTTTATGATCTAGGCATATAGTCTATATAATAAATAATTTTGTGTGCTACAGTGTTTCATATGCCATTATGTTTTAGATGTGTATAATAAATTTTTTTTTTTCTGGGATGTGAAATACATTGTGATAAGGTCAGTGGAGAGGAAACTAAAATCTGGTAGAAAGGATTTTTGTGTATTCTCTGACATTCTCCTACTATTTGAATGCCATTCTAAACCATTTTCCAGAGTGCATTGTCAGTACTTCTATGTCCTTTTTATTGTAACCTCCTGGAGGGGAGGAGCTGATCAGGATTCATCTATTTATCTCAGTGCCTAGCATGTAGTAAAAAGGTCAATAAGTGTTTGTTGAATGGAACCTTATCATTTTATAAATCTGCCTGTAGCAGTACTCTTTCATGAAACTTAGCACCTTTTTTTTTTTTTTTTCCGAAGCCAAAAGTCTACCTCAAGTGGCTGAACTGCACAAAATCTCCATCAGCTCTGTGTAGATCCTCACTTTCTAGGGGCAAAGCTGCCAGATAGCTATGGTCATGCTTGGGGTAGTCTAAGGCTTCCCAAATGCTCTCAGGTTAGCATCTCCCCTTTTCCCTACCGGGCCCTGTTGCTCTAGGAATTAAGAGACAATTCCAATTCTTCTCCCAGCTCAGTGGTGCAAATATGGAGTTTGAAATTTGGGGGAAGAGAGATAAAGGATACAAACTGGGTTTCCCTTCTGTAGGTTCCAGCATTGGAATATCTGCTAAAAATGCACATTCATGTGTTTTTAAATGACAAAATATGTTCTTCTTTCTTCTTCTTCCTCTTTCCCTTCCTCCTCCTCCTCCTCCTCCTCCTTCTCCTCCTCCTCCTCCTCCTCCTCCTCCTCTTCTTCTTCTTTGGGGGAGCTGGGGATTAAATCCAGGGGCTTTATCCTGAGCTACATCCCTAGCCCTTTCTATTTTATTTATTTATTTATGTATTTGGTACTGAGGATTGAACCCAAGGGCACTTTACCACTGAACTACATTTCCAGCCCTTTTAAAAATTTTTTTATTTTCAGACAGGGTCTTGCTAAGTTGCTTAAGACCTTGCTGAGTTACTGAGGCTGGCTTCAAAATTGCAATCCTCCTATCTTAGCCTCCTGAGTAGCTAGGATTATAGGCATGTACCATCACAGCCAGCAAATGATGGGATATGTTCTGAGAACTGTGTCATCCTTTGAACATGCACTGAACCAGGAGACTAAAAAGTGGAAGTTCAGATGCAGACAGTCTCCAGTGGACCAAGGTGGTAGTCACTTCTTGTTTCTTGCCTTGGTTCCATATTAGGTTACTCCAGAGGGAGCTTCCTGAGTCTTTCCCCCAAAGAAAAATGATTATGTGGAGATTCAAGAGATTCTGCCTACTGCAACTAGAGTTTTCTAGAGCTGGCTCTTAAGTAGGTTAGAAGTCTCTCTTAGGTTATTTTCTGGGTCTTTCTTGCTGCATGTCAATTTATCTACTTAGTGAGTCATGGATCTGGAAGAAAATGAGGAATATCTGGAAATTTTGCCTAGAAAGTTGAGGCAGTTGGGACAGGAAGGCAGTGACAGGGATCTTTTGGGAAATTCTCTTTTCTTTCTCCACATTTTTTATTGGTGCAGTATAGTTATAAACAATGGTGGTATTTGTTGTTACATATCAGTGCACATAGACAATATAACAATATAATTTGACCAATATCTCTCTCCAGTACTTTCCCCTCTTTGGGGAAATTCTTAATTTTTCTACTTTGAGGAAAATCCAAGTACTTAAGCAGTCTATATGTGTCTGCATTTTTTGACTCCCCACTGTATCTCTGACTTCATCTTTTATTATTAGCCCTCAGACTCTCTCTAATCTAGCTATGTAGGATTCCTCAATTATCCTCAAACACAGCAGGTCCATTTCCACCTCAGGGTCTTTGTATTTGCTGTTATCTCTTCCTGAAATGTTCTTCCTGTTGCTTTCAGATAATTCTGAACTTAATCCCTTACATACATCATATCTTTGCTAAAAAAGTCATGGTCTCTGAAAGGTCTACCAGCTCAGGTTCCTTGGGCAGCAAATTCTGAATCAGAGATTAACGTGCAGGAAGTTTATTAAGGGGCTGTCTTGATTCGGAAGAGAAGGAATGGGAAGGAAGCAGGATTTGCAGAGGGAGAAATTGAATTGCAAAGCAATCTCATTTAAAGGTTTAATCAACCCTACAAGGAGGTCTGAAGATGAATGGACCCTTCAGAGCTGTCCAGGGATAGAGAGGGATAGGCCTTTATACTCCTTAGTGGGTAAGTCACTGGGTGTAAGCTTTCCTAGGGAGGACTCATGAGCTTGGGTGACAGGGTGTTTTTCAGCTGCAGGGAAAATAAATCCTTGGGTCCTGAAGGGGGATCTGAGGAGTGCACCCCAAATTTACTACACAAACCTGACCCCATTTAAAGTCCTTCACTCCTCATTCCTCCTACTGCTTGTCTTTCTCTTCCCTCCCCCTCCTTTCCTCTCCCCTTTCTCTTTGTTTGCAGAGCTAAGGATTGAACTCAGGGCCTTACACATGCTAGGTAAGTGCTTTACCACTGAGTTGCATCCCTGGGCCTATAATTCTCCATTGCACTTATCACCCTTTAACATACTCTATCATTTACTTTCTTTTTTTTTTTCTGTTTCTCACATCTAGAATGTGAGATTTATATGGATTATAATTTTTGTTCATATTACTCCTTTTCATTGTTATATTTTCAGTATGTAGAGGAGTATCTGGCATATAATAAGTGCTCAACAAATATTGATGCCTGAATTTAGTTTTTTAATATCCCAGGAAAAATATATAGCTAGGTGAATTGAGAAAAATAAGGTTGGCCATTTGCTGATAATTATTTAACCTGAGTAATAAGTACAGAGAGATTCAATATACTAGCCTCTCACATTTATATATGTCTGAACTTTTCATAATAAAAAGCTGCATTAATAAAGGTTTATTTTAAAATTTACTGCTCACTGGTAGAGAGAGTGGTGAGAGAAACTGTTCTCTCTTTTTTTTCTCCCAAAGGTATTCTCAGAATTAGACATCTTTCTCAGTGAAACAGAAAATCAATAGCTTTTCTCTGGTGCTCCAAAGGCCATCTTGCAGCCATCTTCGAAGGTGTGCTGTGGTCACAGTAACCCAAAGCCACTTAGCTGCCAACTCCCTGCAAGATAAGTTGGGCAGTTTACAAACATTGGGGAACTAGGACAATGTTTCTTGCTGAATGCTGCATAGGTGTAATTAAATAGACCTAATGCATTCTTTGAAAGTAACAGTGATTACTGATTTTTCCCACCCGTAAAACATGGAGCAGTGACTAGGAGGAGGCTGTGTGGGAGTGCTTGCTTCTCCTGAAAATGCAGGAAATATTGACTGAGGGGAGGGGTTCCTTCCTCTCTGCTGCTCCTGGGGCTTCTCTTTTAATTTTATTTATTTTCTTTCAACCTGGGGATTGAACCCAAGGGCATTTTACCACTGAGCTACATCCCCAGATTATTTTATTTTTATTTTTTGGTACCAGGAATTGAACCCAGGATGCTTAACCACTAAGCAAGATCCCCAGCCTTTTTAAATATTTTATTTAGAGTTGCTAAGAATCTCACTAAGTTGCTGAAGCTGGCTTTGAACTCATGATCCTCCTGCTTCAGCCTCACAAGCTGCTGGGATTACAGGCATGCGCCACCATGCCTGGTTTATTTTTTTTATTATAAGACAATAATTTGCCCAGGCTAGCCTGGATCCTCCTGCCTCAGCCTCCTGAGTTGCTGGGATTATAGGCATTGGCCACCACACCGGACTCCTATAGTCTCTCTAGCCTCATTTCCTTCTATTCTCCCTAGGCCCCTGAGTGCCAGCCACTCTGCCCTCTGTTGCTCCTGACATGACCAGACATATCCTCATGTTAGAGCTATAAGAGCTTGGAATAGTTTCAGCATGGCCGATTTCCTCATCTCCTCTAAGCCTTAGCTCAAATGCTACTTTCTCGATGATGGATTATTTAAAATTGCATCCTCTTCTTACACCCCTGTACTTCTAACCCTGTTGCTCTGCAGCTCATTTGCATTATTTCTTGTCATTTGTCTCTTTTGAACATGTTATGTAATTTGTCTATCTATCCATCCATCCATCCATCTATCCATCCATCTATCCTGAGTGCCTGTAATAGAGCCTGTCATGTAAATATTTACCAAAAAAAAAATGAATGAATGAATAAATGAGTGGCCTATCCATGTCCAAACAAACATTCAAGATTTTTTCAAGTCCATTCTGGTTTTAATTGTGTTTCTGTCAATTTTTCTCTACTTCCTTTCCTCTTGACTTATACCTTCATCCCTTCAGTTCATAGTTTAAAGTAACCAGAGTTACCTTTTGAAAGAAAAAAAACTAAGTCTGATGAAGAGTAAGGGTGAAATTCAGGTAAAGAGTGTAATTCAGAGACTGGTGGATATTAGAGGTAGGGCTAGGTTTTCATCAGCTGTAGGAGCAAAGTTAGCAAACAAACCTCTTTCTGATAGTGTGGCATTCAGAAGCATGTTCATTGTACTAACTTCCTATTGATTGACTTTCAGATGCAAGGCACAAATGGATTCCATAGCAAATTGGATTGAAGGAAATGGTCAATGATGGATTAAATGGATTTTAAACCAGTTCTGGTGGTTATTTTTAACTATGGTTACAGAACTATCATTTATTGATTAAGCAGGTCTAAAAAAACAGTTATGGTGACTACTTGTTACAATAGCTTCAATATAATCTACCCTCTCTTAGTAGTGTGGGAACTTTTTCTATTTTCTACCATTATCATACAACATAATAATAGTTCCTTAATATCATCTGTGATATTATGATATGTATATATTTTTGCTTTTGTCCATGTTCCTGGCTCATAGCTCCCTCCCTAAGGCAGACCATAGGAAGCTAGAATTTCTCTTTTCCAAGAGCAGGTCATAGAAACTAATCTTTTTTCCCTTTCTTTGACCTCATATCCAGTTGCCTATTGTACCTGATGACCCACATTAACTCAGGTCCCAAATGAAACTAGTCAAGCTCCTTCCACCTTCGCTCCTCCTGTATCTCAAGAACCCAACTATCCACTGAGCCACCGAGGGTCATATTTAACTGCAGTCTTATACCACAGCCTATCAATTATTTCTATTGTTTGTCTAATCCATATCCTTCCTCACCTTTCCCTCACTGCCTTAGTTTGGGCTGCCATCATTCATTTATTTATTCATGCAGTAAACATTAAGCACATACCATGTGCCGTTCACATTCTAGGTTTTGGGACACAGCTTCAGTGAACAAAACCAACACAAAAATCCTGCTTTTGTGGAGCTTACATTCAAGTGGAGAAGAAAAATAGACAAAACAGATCAATTAAGATGAATGTTGATAAGACAAATAGAAATATATAATTAGAAAGTGAGAAGACCTTAGTAGGAGAATAAATGGAGAAAAGGGATATGACATTTAAGGGAGAAGTTGAAGGATCTCAATAAGAATGTGACTTCTGAGTAGAGTTGAGAGGAAATGAGGGACTGGCCTTGTGGATATCTGGGGGAAGCCCTCCAGAGGAAGGGGTACATGAAAAGGCCCTGGGCTGGGATTGTGCATGCCCTATGCAAGGAATGGCAAAGAACTCAGTGGCACTGGAGTAAAGTGAGCAAGAAGCAGGGTAGAAGGGGATGGAATAACATCAGAGAGATAATAAAGACAAGATCCCCTGGGTCATTGTAAGGACTTGGGGTTTTATTCCAAGTGATATGGGAGCTATTGGAAAGTCTTGAACAGAGGAGTAATAGAATCTGACTTACTACTTTAAAATAAAAGGATCTATTTAGCTGCTATTTTGAGAATCAACTGAAGTAGGGAAAGAATAGAAGGAGGAAGAAAAAGGAAACTATTGTAGTGATCTAGTAGTAGGAGGTGCTGGTGTCTTGGACCAGTGTGGTGGTGTAGCAGTAGAGGTTATGAGAATTGGCCAAATTCAGGATATACTTTGAAGGTAGAACCAAGAGAATTTGCTGATTAACCAGATGGAGGGTGTGAGAGAGAAGTCAAAGATTACTTGAGAACTTGAAGGATGGAATTGTCATTAGTTTTGATAGGGAAAACTGCCAAACAAATATGAGTGAGTGAGTGAGTGTGTGAGTGTGTGTGTGTGTGTGTGTGTGTGTGTGTGTGTTTGGAATGGCCGTCTAGAGCTCAGTTTTAGACATATTAAGCTTGAGATGCCTATTAGGTATCCAAATGGAGATATCCTGCAGACTGGTGGACATATAGGTCTTCATCCAGGGAGAGTTCTAAGTTAGAGATATAAATTTGGAAGTTGATTGTACAGGGCTGGTATTTAAAGCCTTAAAACTGAATGCAATCACCATGTGAATGAGTCCAGGTTGAAAAGAGAAGTGGTCCAATGACTAAGCTCTGTAGCTTCAAATACTTGGATGTGAGATGAGGAGAAACCAGAAAAATAGATTTCAGAGGGAGCAGCCAAAATGATAGGAAGAAATCCAAGCAAATGAGGCATTTCTGGAACCTAAGGGAGGAAAATATTCTAAGTAAGAGAGAGTGTCAATTAATACAAATGTTGATAAGGCAAATAAAATGAGGTCAGAAAAATTAACTTAGGATTTAGTAGCATGGAGGGCTTTGGTGACCTTGAGGACAGTTTCAGTGTGAGTCCTGGTGTGGACCTAACAAGAACAGGTCCAGAGAGAATGGGCAGATGTGTGGCTGCACACCCATAATTCTAGCTGCTCAGGAGGCGGAGGCAGGAAAATCACAAGTTCAAAGCCAGCCTCAGCAGCTTAATGAGGACCTAACCAACTTAGTGAGAACCTGTCTAAAAATAAATAAAAATTAAATAGGTTGAGGATGTGGCTCAGTGGTTAAGCGTCCCCAGTTCAATCCCCAGTATCAAAGGGAGAGAGAGAGAGAGAGAGAGAGAGAGAGAGAGAGAGAGAGAGAGGAGAGAGAGAGAGGGAGAGGGAGAGAGAGAGAGAGAGAGAGAGAGAGAGAGAGAGAGAGAGAGAATGAATGAATGAATGAATATGAATATGAGTATGTGAGATGGAAACTGGAAACTGAGTTTCCAATAGACTCATATTCCTTGGAGTTCTATTGTAAAGGGAAAGAGGGAAAGAAGCAGGATCTAGAAAGGAGTTTGGGTCAGGAAGGTTTTTTAAAGATTGGACACATACAACATATTTATTGGAATGTTAATGGGAACAATCCAATGGAAAACAAAACATTTTGACTTGAGGCAGAGAGGGAAGAATTGCTGAAGGAATGCTTTGAGTATGCCAGGATTAGATTCAGGATGCAAGCAGAAAGATTGGCTGTGGTATGAACACGTCATCTACAGGATGGCAGTGTTTGCAGGTGTTGGTGGATGGCATGTGCTAGATGGCTTGTGGACATTTTCTTGTGATAGCTTAAATTTTTTAACTGAATAGGAAGCAAAGTCATCAATAGAGAATTGAAATAATGTTCCTGTAAACTATCTAGTACATGCTTCTTGAAGCACGTTTTTATGCTTTTCTGTTGGAGGTACATCTAGGGGTAGAGATGTCCTTTCTCTTCCTCCTGCTACTCTTCCCTACTTCATTCTCTTTTCCATAGGATAAAAATTGAACCAAATAGAATTTTTAGGATCAGAGTTTTTTTTTTAATTTTAAAAACAGAAACTACAAAAATTTTAAAGAGATATATAACAATTGTCTGTGACTGCTTGTCCTGGGAATAAGTACATTTTATAATTACACATTAATATATTTTAAATATATAAATATGTAAGTATATAGGTGTATTTTAGAATATTTTACTTCAATATAATAATTTTGGATGTGATTAATACTAAGAGGAAATGACAAGTCAATTTTATGTACTTTGATTACAACTATAAGAATATACTTAGAGAAAAAAGGAACAGAAAAGGACATAAAAATATGCTAATAGGTTATGTTATTAGAATATTTAAAATATCTTCAATATAATAATGTCTTTAATGAGAAAAACAACATTACAAGCTTTAAAAAAAAGCACTATTTGCTGTAGCAACTCTTAAAAAAACTTCTAGAATTACTCAACCGTATTGACCTAGTATTTGCTGGAACAATTCTACTTTTTTCCACTCATGTGACATTGCACGTCACTTTATAGGATTAGACTTACATGGAAAATACTCTTGAAATAGCAGATGATACTTATTTTAGCCTGAATGGTCAGGATTTGGAAAATATTAGGAAATACTGCCACCTAGTGGATAGTAGGAATTTTATGGTAGTTCCATGCCTTCTAGACTTAAGTACCTTGAGGCCAGGGCCTTAGTTGGCTACCCAGGTTCTCGCATCAATCACTATGAAAGTGCCTTGCACAGGGACTGGGGTTGTGGCTCAGTGGTAGAGTGCTCATCTAGCATGTGAGAGGCCCTGGGTTTGATCCTTAGCACCACATAAAAACAAATAAACCAAATAAAGGTATTGTGTCCAACTACAATTAAAAAATAATTTTTTTTAAAAAAGTGCCTTGGGGCTGGGGTTGTGGCTCAGCAGAGAACACACACCTAGCATGTCTGAGGCCCTGGGTTTGATCCTCAGCACCACATAAAAATAAATAAATAAAATTAAAGGTATTGTGTCAACTACAACTAAAAATATTTTAAAAATAAATAAAAATAAAAAAGTGCCTTGCACAAAGTAGATATTTTAAATGTTTGTTGAATGAATAAATTAGTGCTAGTCATTGATTTATAAATTTACTTATTAGGATTAGAATTTCTCTTAAATTGTGGTGGCTAGAAGTTGAAAGTATTTCCCAGACACAGTCTGAATCAATACAGAATTATTGATTAAAGGTCTTGAATCAGAGTATTCATTAAAGGAGACTTCTATTACTACAGGAAAGCAGTATGGAGATTCCTTGAAAAATTGGGAATGGAACCACCATTTGACCCAGCTATCCCTCTCCTTGGTCTATACCCAAAGGACTTAAAAACAGCATATTACAGGAACACAGCCACATCAATGTTTATAGCAGCACAATTCACAATAGCTAAATTGTGGAACCAACCTAGATGCCCTTCAGTAGATGAATGGATAAAAACAATGTGGCATATATACACAATGGAATATTACTCAGCAATAAAAGAGAATAAAATCATGGCATTTGCAGGTAAATAGATGGCATTGAAGAAGATAATGCCAAGTGAAGTTAGCCAATCCCCCCAAAACAAATGCTGAATGTTTTCTCTGATATAAGGAAGCTGACTCATAAGTGGGGTAGGGAGGGGGAGCATGGGAGGAATAGAGGAACTCTAGATAAGGCAGAGGGGTGGGAGAGAAAGGGAGGGGGCAGGGGGTTAGCAAGGATGGGGAAATGTGATGGACATCATTATCCAAAGTACATGTATGAAGACACAAATTGGTGTGAACATACTTTATATACAACCAGAGATATGAAAAATTGTGTTCTATATGTGTAACAAGAATTGTAATGCATTCTGCTGTCATTTATTTTTAAAAAATCAATAAAAATTTGGATTCCAATAGAAATTTTGGCAAACAAGATCGCTCCAAAACTATTCTCGTAATTGATATTTTTAAAACCTATTTATATTATTGGTTTGGTTTTTTGCTTCAGTTTGTTTAAATTATTTTGAATTTTTTATTTTGTTTGCTTCTGCATTAGGTATCCTGAACATATACAGATCTGATAATTAAAACTTTACTGATGTTGTACAAACCTTTCAGACTGAAGCAGAGAGGAGAATGACTGTCAGTGACTCTTCCAGGTGACCAACACACCACTAGCCCACATTTGTGGGTTATATCCTGTAGGTGATCCATTAGGCCAGTGTAACATCAGGTCCTCCATGGAAGGACTGGGAGCCAGGGAAAGCAGGAATTTAGATAATTTAAAAGCAAAAGCTAAAAGCAAAAGCTAAGATATGCAGAGCACATACTTTTTATAAAAAATATTGTTTAATTATCAATGGATCTTTATTTGTATATAGTACTGAGAATTGAACCTAGTGCCTCACACATGCTAGGCAAGTGCTCTACCAATGACCTACAACCCCAGCTCCCAAAACACATTCTTAAAGAAATGCCTGTGATTATTTTTACTCTCTGTGATAGCCTTTTTTCCTATATTTTTATTGGTGCATTATAGTCATACATAATGATGAGATTTGTTGTTACATTTTCATACATGCATATAATATGACACTATAATCTGGCTTGTTTATTTATTTATAATGACAAAAATTGCTGCATCCATGTTTTCCTTATATATATTACTGGGAAGCCAAATAGCCTATGATGAGTAGAATTCTTGTGCCCTCCACTGGAAACCCCACTCCCCCCCTAGCACCTTGAGTTATAGCTTTTAACATGCAGGTAGTGCCGCACTTGCCTGACACCACACCACAGGTGTCTATTTAAATCTTTTGCTTGGGATAAGTGAGATCCACATACAGTTGATTTTACCTATTACTGTCATATAATTTTTAGAAAAAAACGTTTAGGCTTTGGAGGTACATCATTGCTTTTACTTGTTAAAACTTTGTTTGACTGACAAGTTTTTGAAGACTAGCTCCAAAAATACCAAGCTTTGTACTTGGATAAGAATGTGGTGAGAGGTGAAATGTGGGGGCTGAAAGATATAACTATATTGTTTTTCTGTTCAAAATGTCTTTCTGTATTTATATTATGAAAAAAGACATTGAAAAAGTTCCAAATACTTTATAGAAGTGATCTTAGTAAGTAAGTCATAATGGCTACTTTTATTGAACAACTATTTTGTTCTAAATCTTACACGTGAATATTTTACATTTAGTCCTTACAATCACATTTTTTAGCAGTGTAGTTTTGTTCTCATTATTCAGATAAAAACACTGAAGACCAGAGAAGTAAACTGCATCAGGTCACAGGGTAAGTAACTGGCAGAAGCACTCTGTGAGCATCCTTCTGGTTCTACAGTCTATGTCCTTTATTTCCATTATATTCATGAAACTGGTGCTGTCCTATTTTTAAGATCATTGCTTCTTCAACATCTAAGTCCTGAATCACAGAAAAGTGGAGCATTAGGATGATGGTCAAGATTTGGTGAAGTAAATATTTTGATAAGAGTAAACCAATTATTGGACAAAATTATGGACCGGGATAAGATCTGATCTTGTTTTGGGAGGTTGTCATACAGAGTATAGTAGTTTGGTTCCATAGAAGTTTTAAAATAATGAATAAGGCAATACCATCTAGGTTCCAAACTCCTGTGGATTTCACTCTCTGTATAGCAGTTTCCAGACTTTTAGATTTTATAAATATGAATAAATGGAGAAAAGAGAAAAATAGAGTCATCAACCTTTAATTTTTGGCCAGTTAAGGAGTTTAAAAATGATTACACTACTTACTATTAACTTTGCTTCCATTTTAACACTCCATCCCCCAAATTGGAAGAAGAGAATGTGAAAACAAAGGATTGATTGTCCTTGCAAAGAAAGAGTAGTTGGTAATCTTACTTTGTCTATGTATTCTACATTGTCATTATGTTTCTCTTATTGGCCTTAAATGGGAGAACCTCATCTTTTAGTGTTTCTTATACAATCGTATCAGAAAAAAATGGAACAATGTATCTAAAGACAACTGATAAAGCTAATTGCTCTTGTTTTGCACTTAGGTCTTTTTATTTTTAAAAAATTGCTGAAGACTAGGGGTACAGCTCTGTGGTAGAGAATTTGCCTATCATGCATGAGGCCCTGGGTTCAATTCCCCATACTGTTAGATAGATATCCAGATAGATAGATAGATAGATAGACAGACAGACAGACAGACAGACAGATAGATGATAGTTAAGTAGCATTTCCATTTCTGGCATTTCTAGTGTGCAGCATAAAGTTATAAATTGTTAGTCATTTGTTTTAGGTGGTAACTGATCTCTGAGATCTATACACCCTGTTTGTTAGTATTGGATATTAGCCTGAGTCAGGGGTAACTGAAGAACTAACAGGAACTTCTCAATTTACAAATCCAGAGAGAAGAAAACAAGGAAGTTTCATTACTTCAAACAAATATTTCATTAAGTGCTTATTTTAGTGTTGGTTATAGACACCAATAATATAGTTTCTGGTGCCACTAGACTCCAAGATCAGTGAGGGCAGAGACTCTAGATCCAGCTGCTAACAGAAATCCTGGGCCAATCAAGGAGCTCAGATAAGTTTTTGAATGAATGGGAGAATAAGTAAAAGATGCTCATAAAAATCAGAAAGAAGACAAGGTGAGCAAAACTCGTTTACCAAACCATGAGAAACCAGAATCCAGAGATACCCCATGATAGTTATAAGTTGAATTTAGGAAAAATAAAGGAAACACAAGAAAAAAAGTAAAAGTAAAAGCAAGCAAAACCAAAATAATTCGAATCCAATGCCAAAAACAAAGTCTTTGCCTCCTAGCAGTACTTAATCCAATACTGGGGACTGATCCTTATTTAAGAAGACTGTGGGGACTGAAGGTGTAGATCAGTGGTAGAACACTTGCCTAGCATGCATGGGGCCCTGGGTTTGATCCCCAGCACTGAGGGTTGGGAGGATGAGAAGAAGACTGGAATTAGGCATTCAGATCACATGCTTATTAGATGAAATGTTATCATTATGAAAAATACATATGCTGTTTACTGAGAGAGCTCACTGACATAGGCATCTTTTCTGCTGATCTCATTAGAAGACAGAAATAGGACTGTATATTTATTATAAATTTCTGTTGAATTTTCCAAGCATATAATGCAAAAGATAGGTGCCATTTTTTGAGTACCTGGTTCATAGCAAATGTTGAATAATGGGTCTTTTGATTATTTCCACTAGCAGTTTTACCAGGCTTCCTTGTTTTCTTAATGATACAGATATATTTATTTTAATTATTCGATCTGAAACATTTGTATAGCACTTTTCTGTGCCAGGCAGTATCCTAACTGCTTTTTATGTGTTAATTTATTAATTCTTTTTTAATATTAAATGGTATACTGTAATTATTTTTTAATACCTTTATTTATTTATTTATTTTTATGTGGTGCTAAGGATCGAACCCAGGGCCTCGCACATGCTAGACGAGCATTCTACTGCTAAGCCACAATCCCAGCCCAATTTATTAATTCTTACAACAAGGTAGATGCTATTATTACTCTCATTTTATAGATTAGAAACTAGGATGCCGCATGTGTTATGGATTGGATCTGGAATGGTCCCCAAAGTCTAGTGTATTTAAGGCTTTGTCTCTACTGCAGCAATGTTCAGAGGTGGGGCTTTGGGGAAGGTATTAGATCATGAGAGCTCTAGCCTTGTCAGTGGATTAATCCATTGATGGATTCATAATTTGATGGCATTGTTGGTAAAAGGTGAAAGATTTATATGGTCTGAAGAGAAACCAGAGTATTGATGGATTTGTTGGGAGGTGGTGGAAACTTTAGAAGGTGGGGCCTGGTTGGGGAAAATAGGTTAATGGGGTCATGTACTTGAAGGGAATCACGTCCCCAGCTCCTTCCTCATTCTTTCTCTACTTTCTGACAGTGAGGTGAATTGCTTTGCTCTGCTATACTCTCTACCATGATGTTCTGCCTGGCAACAGGCATGGAAACAATGGAGCCAGGCTACCATGGACTGAAACTTCTGAAACTGTGAGCCAAAAGAAATCTTTCTTTCCTTAGGTTGTTTTTTTGAGGTATTTTGTTACAGTGATGGAAAGTGTTAACACATATGGTCACATAATTAGCAAATGGTAGATTCAGGATTTGAACTAGCACGTTTCCCTACTCTTTGTGCTAAACTTTTTTCTAATTAAATTTTGTTCATTATAAACACCAAAGGAAACCTATACTTGCTACTAAGCCAAAATCTCTGGAAGTAGGACCCAGGGTTTTGAATTTTAACAGGCTTTTCAGGTGATACTTCAGTAATTAGCCCAGCACCAGCCAATGGTATGACATTTGAGAACCAGAGCCCTAGGTCCTTTTGCTGCTTCTTGCACCATTGGTCAGGCAACCATCATGATAGGTTTTCATTTCCTATGCTTCTGCATCAACTCTTTAGAATAAGTGTCCACAGCTTGGGAAAAATTCCAGAAATAATACTGCAACACTCTTATAGAAATTCTTCAAAGCTAATGCTTTTGATGATACAGAGAATTATATGGTATGAAAAAAATCTGATATTGAATTCTTAGTGGAAAAGTTATTCAGTAGATATGAGATCTGGCTGGGCACAATGGCACACACCTGTAACCCCAGCTGAGGCAGGAAGATCACAAGTTTGAAGCCAGCCTCAGTATCGCTGCAACACACTAAGCAATTTAATGAGACCCTGTCTCAAAATAAAAAATAAAAAAGGACTGGGGATATAGCTCAATGGTTAAATTCTCCAGGGTTTAATTCCTGGTACAAAAAAAAAAAAAAAAGATTGTGATCTGAATAAAAGGGAGTGTGGGGAACTTTTGACCAATTTATTTTGCTTGTATGGTAGACCCCTTATCCTTGGGAACACATGTTCCAAGATGTTCCTCAGGGGCCTAAGATTGAGGAGAGTACCGAACCCTATATATACTATATTATACTGTGTTTTTTTCCTATACCTATACACCCATAATATAGTTCAACTTATAAAACTGGCAAAGTACGAGATTATTAATAACTAACAATAAAATGTAACACTTATTACAATATGCTGTAACATAAGTTACTTAAAATTTATGTATTACTTATTTCTGGAATTTTCCATTTAATATTTTTGGACCATGATTGAACATGGGTAACTGAAACTGTGGATAAGAGGGACTACTGTTTTTACTTTTTTTAGTATAGGCTCAAGAGAGATAAATTGCTCTTTTATTATTAAAAAGGATGGTGCAACTGTCTCAGGTTTTTGCATAGTAATATGTGGAATTACTTCTTTCCTGTGAATAATACTTATGCCACAAATTTGTCCTCTTAAGATACAACTCATATATTGTATATTATTTGTTTATGTATCTTTAATATGTACTAGAATAAGTACCTAACATCAGGGGAAGATATTTTTCTGCCTTTGTATCATGTTTACATACGTAAAGTCTTGTTTGGTGACTGGCGTGAAGTAGCTCTCAGTGTTTGGCCAATGCCTAAAGTTCTAGTTCTGAACTTATACTCTAAAAGGAGTATAGACACAGAAATAAGCTATGAATTGCCAAGAAGAATCATCCAAGGCTTGGAAAGAGGCAAAAAAAAAAAAACCAAAAACATCAGTGTACTGTCTAGGGTGAGCTGAGAGGATTATCTGATTCTATTTGATTGATTTGCTATTGACAAAGCTATTTTGAAACACTATAAGAATTAAAAGTCAAGTGTTAAAAACCTAATAGGAATAGAGGGATATAGTGATGCAACTTGAGAGGTGAAGGCAGGAGGAGCCCAAGTTCAAGGCCAGACTCAGCAACTTAGCAAGACCCTGCCTCATAATAAAAGTAAAGGGCTGAGGATGTAGCTCAGTAGTAAAATGCCCCTGGATTAAAATCCCAGACCCCCCGTCCCCCCCACCCCAAAAAAAGAGACAGAAAAAAAAAGAAAGAAGAAAACTAATAGGAGGGCTGGGGTTGTAACTCAGTGGTAAAGCTCTAACTAACACATGTGAGACACTGGGTTTGATCCTCAGCACCACATAAAAATAAATAAATAAAATAAAGGTATGGTGTCCAACTACGACTAAAAAAATATTTAAAAATCCTAATAGGAATATCATGCAAATGAACTTGGTCAGGTAAAAATATAAAGCTCTATAAGCCAAATACTCAGAGTTGTGGGTTAGAGGGGAGAATAACTTCTAGGCAAAAGCAATGGTAGACATGGTAGATCTTTGGGGTTAACACTGATTACCAGGCATATGTTTTAGAATGATCACTAGAGCCTTACTAAGCACTTTTCAAAGGTAGTCAGATCTCAGAGTAGGCTCTGGAATTCATCATCTGCTCTAAGATCAAAGGTCCAGTGGAAACTTTCAGGTATCTGAATACATAATCCTTATAGACTTATTCAGTAACCCTCTGGAATGCTTGTCTGTTAAACAAACTTAGATATGACTTTTGCATTCATATTTGAAAATTTTACATATGTGCACAAATTTGTGTGTGTGTGTGTGTATTTATTTATGTATGGGTACTGGGGTTTGAATCCAGGGGCATTTTGCAAATGAACTACATCTCCAGCCCTTTTAATTTTTTGTTTTGTTTTGAAAGAGGGTTTAGTTGCCCAGGCTGGCCTTGAATTTGTCATCCTCCTGCCTCTTGTCTCCCCAGTTGCTGGGATTATCTGTGTGTGCCACTGCCCCTGGCTAGAATTATTATATTTTGAAGATAGTGAAATATACTCCATAAACACACTTAAAATTTTATGCTGCAACAGAAAAACTGACATAAATGAGTATGGTTTCCTAGTTTGTTTGTTTCTTTTTTGGTGAGGGGGTACCAGGAATTGAACTGAGTGGCACTCAACCACTGAGGCATATCTCCAGCCCTCTTTTGTATTTTATTTAGAGACAGGGTCTCACTGAGTTGCTTAGTGCCTCGCTTTTGCTGAGGCTGGCTTTGAACTCTTGCTCCTCCTGTCTCAGCCTCCCGAGCTACTGGGATTATAGGCATGTACACTGCCTAGTTTCTTAATTAAACTTCATCAGAGACTTAAAGAAAGATCATTTGTTTAAAAATTTAAAATCATTATGTTTTCTCAATATAAAAATAATGCCACAGTGTCTATTTTGTAGCATGACTGATTTTTATCCCAACAACCAGAAGAATGTAGTAAGTTTATTTTAGTTTCTAAAATAATCTTGTTTCTCCCTCTTTAAAATTTTATTTTGCTCAAGCACCATCCTGGAAAATTAATTCATTTCTCCAGAGCCATAAAATGGTCTCTTGACTACTCAATGCTACTAGCCTTCTATCTCTATAATCACCTCTAACCCTCTCCAAAGGATGTAGTATTTTGTTTTCTGATGTTGTGGGAAGGTATATGAGTTTTTAAGTATTTGTGACATTTTCACTAACTCAATTTATCAATTTACATAATGTACCACTGATCCAGTTAATAACTACTTGGCTTAATAAACATTTCATGAGTTCCTACTGTGTTCCAGGCACTTTGCCAGGTTTTAGGAATTAAAACAACAACAATATCATCTAGAAATAAAAGATAGGATTAGGAATAACATTAACAAATATATAAAAAATAATGGCTTAAATAAGACAAGTTTACTTGTTCCTCATATAAAAATCCAGATGTAGTCCAGGGATAATAAGGGGACTCTGTAGTGGTCTGGGAGTATAGTGGAAAGCTTTCTATTTTCCATCTCTAGGGTTGAACCCTCATTCTTGTGTTTCAAGATGGAGTTGCAATCTTCATATCTATGTTCTAGGGAAGAAGGATGGAAGAAGAAAGGTGAAGGTATAAAGGATATAATAGCTACTTTTAAAGGAAAATTTCTAGAATCTGGTGTACTTTTGCTTCAGGTATCATATCATTTATCAGAACATGGCCACATGATGAATTGGCAGCAAGGTAGACAGGGAAATGTGGTCTTTATTATGGGCATCTACTTCCCACCTAAAACTTGGGGCTCCTCATGAGGAGAAAATAGATAATAGAGAGAAGGCAATTAGCAATTGTTATCATCAAGACACAGTCCCTGACCTGTGGAAAGATAAGGAAAGAGAATACTATAGGAGTGCATAACAAAGGAATCTAATCTACATTATGCAAAGTTTTCCAAAGATGAAGGCCTCTGAACCAAATTTCTAAATTTTTAAGAAAGTTAGGCAAAGAGAGTGGCAATGGTGATGGGGTGAGAGATAGGGAGAATGGTCAGTGTCTAGAAGCTTGGAAGATTGAAGGAATTCCTAGTACTTCAATGTGGTTGGACAAAAATTGTCAGGATTGTTGAAAGATGAAGTAGGAAACACAAGAAGAACTCAATTCTCATGTCTGGTCTACTCTACATAAAAATTATTCAAATGGCTGAGTGTGGTGGTGCATATCTACAATCCTAGTAACTCAGGAGGCTAAAGCAGGAGGATAACAAGTTCAAGGTCAGCCTCAATGATTTAGCAAGACCCTGTCTCAAAATAAAAAATAAAAAGGGCTGGGGATGCAGCTCAGTGGTAAGGAACCCTCGGGTTTAATCATTAGTACCCCCCCCCCAAAAAAAAAGATATATGTAGACACACATACATTTAAATGGATGAATATTTTTAAAAAGTCAGTTCATTTAAGTTCTCAATGAGTTTACAAAAGCACTAACCAATGATCTTTAAGGAAATAAGTTACATTTGTAGAACATCTTGCTTTTTTACAGAATAATCATAAATCGGTGTCTGCAAAGATATGAACACTGGTAGCAATGAAAAATCTAATTATATGGAACATACACCCTACACAACCACTAATGTCACCTGTCAGACATGAGACTGTCTTATACTTTCTACTCCAAGAGACCCTTCCATTTGAATGCAACTTCATGAAGGAGCCCAAGTGAAACCAGAAGAGGAACTTCCCAACCAATGCATAGAGCATAAGAGATAATAATGATTGTTTTTTTTTTTAAGATAGAGAGGCGGGAGGGGGGGAGAGAGAGAGAGAATTTTAATGTTTATTTTTCAGTTTTCGGCGGACACAACATCTTTGTTTGTATGTGGTGCTGAGGCTCGAACCTGGGCCGCATGCATGCCAGGTGAGCGCGCTACCACTTGAGCCACATCCCCAGCCCCAATAATGATTGTTTTAAGCCACTAAGTGTGAGTGGTTTGTTACACAGCAGTAGACAACTGAAATAAGGTCATCCCCATGATATTTTAGATTAGAATGTGTAACTGCTATAGGTTATGATTCAAAAGCAATGAAGGTATTATTACTATTTTCAGTCCTAAAACAAAAGATTGCAAAAGTTATTGGTAATAGAGAGTCAGGGCTTCTGTTATCAACTGAAGAAGTAGCAGGTTAAAGTGTTAGACATCTGTAAGCAAACTGTAAATCCCACAACCAGAAGAAATATTTAGAAACATGAATATTAGACTCTAGAACAGAGTCACTTGAGACATTCAATATTTAAATTATATAGATAATTCAGCAATGAAGAAACAATATTAACTGTTTTAAAGATCAGCATTATGGTACTCTAGATTTATGAGTAGAAATTCATGTTACCTCTGTAGGTATGAAAAAGAATAATACAATCATGTCCCACCCCCCTTTTAGTTTTTGCCCCTTGACTTTTTTTTTTTGTTTGTTTTCGGTGGTACTGAGAATCACATCTATGGCCTCATGCATGCAAGGCACGCACTTTACCACTGAGCTACATCCCTAGCCCTTGCTACTTGATTCTTGAAGATAAAATTCTTGAGTTCTGTAATGTGGTAGATGGTCTTCAAGATGACTCCCTATGATTCTTTCTTCCTTGCACTCCATCTCTTGGGAAATATACAAAATAATGACTGGTCTATGTAACTAATGAAATATGGTGGAAGTGAGGATGTATGACTTTTGAGACTGGTTTGTAAAAGGTATTGCAGTTTCCACCTAGGTCTCTCAAATCATTTGCTTTAGGAGAAGCCAGCTGCCATGTCTTGAGAACACACAGCCCTATGGAGAGGATCATATACTGAGGAACTGTGTTTTCCAGACAATTGGAGAATCAACTTTGTCAGCCATGATAGTGTGCCATCTCAGAAGCAGGTCCTTTAGTCTCAGTCAAGCCTTTAGATGACTCCAGCATGGGTGATATTTCTTTTTAAGATAGTTTTATTGAGGTTATAATTTATTTGTCATAAAACTTACTAATTTCAAGGGTACAATTCAATGATTTCTAGCAAATTTAAAGAGCTACTCAGCCATGACTACAATCTAATTTTAGAATATTTGAATCATGCCCAAAAGAAACCCTATGTCCATTAGCAGTTACTCTGTTCCATCTTCAGCCCCAGGCAACCACTAATCTATTTTCTGTGACTATAGATTTAACTTTTCAGAAAATTTCACACAAATAGAGTCATATAAATATGTGGTCTTTTATGTCTAGCTTCTTTTATTTAGCATCTAGGAGACATTTTGACTCCAACTTTATGAGAGATTCTGAACCAGAATCTCCCAGCTTATCTATTACTGAATTCTTGATCCACAGAAACTGTGAGATAATGAATATTTATTTATTGGTCAGCCACTAAATTTGGGTTAATTTTTTACTCAGTAATAGATAACTATTATACATGGGCTATAGGATTACTGCTGGGAAGTTAAGTCCCTCTGACATTCCAAGTGCCATTAAATCCAGCCGAAGGTACAACATTTGTTACTATTAAAATTTGTGGACATGAGAAAGTATAGTTTATAATTATATAAACATGTTTTGTTAATGACATAAAATTGTCATTTAAAAAAAAATTTTAAAGAGAGAGTGAGAGAGGGGAGAGAGAGAGAGAGAGAGAGAGAGAGAATTTTTTAATATTTATTTTTTTAGTTCTCGGCGGACACAACATCTTTGTTTGTATGTGGTGCTGAGGATTGAACCCGGGCCGCACGCATGCCAGGCAAGCGCGCTACCGCTTGAGCCACATCCCCAGCCCCTTAAAATTTTTTTTAAAAAGAAAATAATTTCCAAATCAGAGGAAATAATTTCCAGTTTACTTTTAGGTTTACATAAAAGACTGGATGGACAAGGAAGGAATAAATGAAATTATGTCAAAATGTGGCCCAACAGTTCTGATGGACAAGGAAAGTTGCCATATTAGTTGGGACTGAGTTTTAGTTGATCATATTGGACAATAAAATTCTAGGTTATAATTCCAGGAGACTTAACTAGCCAACTGGAACCTTGAGATATATTTATCAAGAAGTCATTTAAATAACTCATGAGGGAAGAAAGGAACAGGTAGATGCAGGCTTCAGATTTTGAGTTAATATTGAGTGAAAGAAGGAAGAAGCTTACAGTTTCACAGCTGTGTAATGGGTCAAAACTTCATGGAATGCTACAAAACAAGAACCAATTGTGAAATGGTTTAAATAATGTGGAATTAGTAATGCTCTTGGCAACCTTATTAAGATTGATTTGTTGTTTGATAATGGTTTTGACTCAGTTTCTAATATGGTAAATGTTGAAGATCAAGAGATTCATCTAGAATCTAGTATTAGTTTTCAGGCTTTAAAATAGTTTCAAACTTTAAAACAGTATATCTTTAGGTTTTGAGAGGAAGATTAAAATCTTTATGACACTTAGAAGCAGTGTTTACTTCTAGTTATATAGCTGTTATTCCTAAAACACACATTCCATTTTCTCCTGTTATTTGATGTATATTAGTATTTGGTAAAATATTTGCTTTTATGTGTGAATATAATGTAGGAATTCCTTCAAATTTGCTACTTTGCTCTAAGTTTTGATTTAGTTTTTACTTTAATGGTTGCCTATAGGAATTAAAACTTCTTATAAAGGAATTTACTTGAATTCATTGTATTTAATTACTTGCTTTACATAAATTTTCACTAATACATGCTGTGTCTATATGTACAATACAAGAATTCTCTAAAATTTATTTGCTACTGTGATGTGTTTTTTAGTTGCTAATTCTAAGAGGAATAGCACCAGTATTTGCCTTCATGGATTTTCATGCAGAATAGTCTTCACTGATTATTAAACATTTTTGTTTTGTTGTCTGCTATATTTTCAATAACTGAAATAGTTAACTTTCAATAACTGTATTTTAAATATATTTATTTTAGTTATGCAGCTTAGTACCTTTACTCATGGTTAGTAGTACATAAGTATACAGAACCAGTAATTCCCTAGAACTCGGCATACTATACCCAGTGTCAAAAGGCAAAGATTACAACAAATTTAAAGATCTTCTTTGTTTTTATCTGTGATTCTAGAATCAGGCAACATTCATTCTATAAAATAAAATGGATGTTCTGATGAACTGAGCAAAAGAGGTTGGCATGATATATAGAAAAGGGCTGAGAAAAGCCAAATCAGAGAACAAAAACAGACTGACGACTTCTAAGTTATTTTCCTTATAAAGTTCAGAGCACAGGGGACTTCCTTATCATGATGGCTAAAATTGGCTTGTTTGGAGATCTGGCTATCATTGCTCACTCTCCTTGTTTCTCAAATCAGATAAACAACTTAGTTTTGTCTTAGGGACATGGAACTGTATTATGAATTTCTCCATTTTGGTTTGCTCTGGTCTGTTGGGACCTAGTGCAGCAGCTCAGCCCAAAGCAGTAGATTCCTGTAAGTTATATTTAACAATAGAATACACTATTTACCTGAATGTTTTTCTCCATAAAAACAATATAACATCATTTAGATCATTTTTCAAATACAAATAAATACATGTATAATGAAGGGTACTTTTCTTGCACAATTGGATGTTCTTATTCACATTTAACTCTTATTTGTCAGCAAATAATGTATTATGATTCGGATATTAGGAAAACAAAGAAAATCAGATACTGACCTGACTTGAAATATCCAGGATTCTAGTAGAGGAAACTGATATACAGTATAAATAAGAATTGTTATGGGATATGTGGCATATGTGTTTTACAGAGGTGGAAGACTCGAGATGTTTGGGTGGGGTCAAGGAAGGTTTTACTGAATAGATGACTTTTGAGCTCATATGTGTTTGTCAGGGGCTAGGGCTGTAACTCAGATGCAGAACACTTTCCTAGCATGTGTGAGGCAATGGGTTCCAACCTTAGCACTGCATAAAAATAAATAAAGTAAATTTTTTAAAAAATATGTTTGTCAGGTCAGCAAAGGGGACAAAGGCGTTCTAAGCAGGTGCTCTACCACAGAGCTATATGCCAGCCCCAGGAGGGCATTCTAGAGGAAAGAGCATGAGCAAAGGTAAGGAAGCATAAAAGAACATAGAATGCTCTGGAAACAGTATTAGCACAGTGGGGCTGGAGACTGGTGGGTGTGAGAGAACAGCCTGAGATAAAACAAGATTAGGCAGAAACCAGATTAAAATGGCTTATCAGCCAAGCCAAGGAGTCTGTCAAACTAAGGAGTTTGGAGTTTAATTGATAGGGAGGGGGAGATACTACAGGATTTCAAGCTGAAGAATTTTTCCTTTAAAAAATGTTTCTCTGGGGCTGGGAGCATAGCTCAGTAGTAGAGCTCTTGTTTAGCCTGAGGCCCTGGGTGTAATTTCCAGTACAAGAAAGAAAGAAAGAAGGAAAGAAGGAAAGAAAGAAAGAAAGAAAGAAAGAAAGAAAGAAAGAAAGAAAGAAAGAAAGAAAGAAAGAAAGAAAGAAAGAAAGAAAAAAGATTTCTCTGAATGGATTGGAGAGCAAAGCAAAGGAACTGAAGGCAGTTAAACCAGTTAGGAGGAGGTCTGGAGTGACAGTAAATGACTGTAAAGATGAGAATGAACTGGGAACCTCAAAAAAGAACCCATGGATATGGGGAAGGGGGCAGGGGAGAAAACCCTAAAGTGGCTCTAAGGTTTTTAGTCTGGGTGAGTGGGAGAACAGCTATGCCACTAAATGAAAAGGAAAATACCTCAGGTCACTGGTCTTTTGATTTCTCTTGTTCCTTTCCATTGAATAGATGACCATCTAGCCAAATCTTCGCCTCTAATCTTACTCACCCTTCACTTAATGCTTCAAAGTGCTACAAAAGTATCTTCCTGGGCTAGGGTTGTGGCTCAATGATAGAGCACTTGCCTAGCACATATGAGGCACTGGGTTTAATACTCATCACCATATAAAAAAATAAAGATATTTTGCTCATCAACAACTAAAAATATTTTTTAAAAAGGATCTTCCTGAAGCAGTTCTGATTATGTAAATTTCTGCTTTGAAACATCTGACAGATCCACTGTATGTAGAATGAAATCAGGGCTTCTTGAGTAGAGCTCTGAGACTTTCCACGTTCTGGCATAGCAAGAGATAAAGACCTCATGGATATCTTTATCTCTTATTAACTATTATTTCCTTTCCCCATCCTATATATGGTTCCATCTGCCTCCAAACATTAATCTTTGCACTCCCCTAAGCCTTAGTTCCTGCTATTTTCTGTTGGAATACAGTCTTGCTTTTCCCTCTCAGCCTGTCAAAATTCTATCCAGTTTACGTCAGGTTCTGTTTCCATAACGCTTTATCTATGCCCTTAGTCACCATTATTCTTCCTCTTTTGTGGTGCATAGACTTTTGTTTCTCAATCACGACACGTCTGGCGTTCTGAAGGCTTTTTAAGGTAGTTGTGCCTTCGTATCCCTTCTACTTCCTTGTTGTGACTTACAGAGTATGAGCTCGAATATTTTGCGATGAATTGACCTGGAGCAGAGATCTGATCCCTGTGTTAAACACTCAAAGTCTAGCAGACAGTCTGGAAAAATCAGGCGATTCTGCGACTACAATGACATCACCAGTAAGAAAAAACAAAAAAGGTGGGGGGGGGGGTGTCTAGAGGAATCACCTGTCTCTACCGGGACTTTTTGTTGTTTAGAATAAGCGTGACCAAAGGTGGAAGCAAAATAATCTGCCGTCAGGAGAATACGTTTCTCTAAATCGCTGCAAGATGTAAAATAAAGTATCTTCTGAACTGCACTTTAAAAAAAGACCCAAGGGCTTTAAGAATTCTTGAGATGGAATTTCCCAGTGACTGTAGTGTCCTTCTCTTGAGGTCAACTGCACTGATCATTACACACCGTACCGGGAATAGATTAAACACGCAGCAAAACAGGCCGGCTGCGTGTCCCAGGAGCTGTGTTGCTGTGTGGCTCCGCCCCCGTCCCCAGAGGCCGCAGTCCCGGCGGCTCCAAGGGAACTCCCGCACGTCTGCGCGCGCAATCCCTACACAGGGGGTCGGCGCGGCGCGCGCAATTGCCCTGGAAACCTCTGCAAGCGCACGCGCAAGCGCGGGGTTGTGGTGGGGGGGGGGAGGACCGGGCGGTCTCACTGAGAGAGGAGGGCTTTACCCTCCCGCTCGACCGTCGCTCCCCGGCGGTGGGCGTGCGCGCGCTGGTCTTTTCCCTCAGGCGGAGCGTCCCTTCTAGCACGCGCCCGGCTCGCGCGCTCCCTCGGGCGCCTCCCCCGCCTCACACGCACCCTTGCCCTCCTCCCGCATTTGTGCGCCGGTGCAGCAGGCAGTGGGAGCATCCGGGCACTTCCGCAGCCAAGCGGCGACCCGGGCGGCGGCGGCAGTCGAGGACCTCCCATGGCAGGGAAGAGGCGGGGGGGAGGTGAAAGGGGAGCGCGGCGTTAAGCCGGAGCCGCGGCGGGGTGGGTCCCGAGGGAGGCGGAGGGGGAAGTGGATCTGGCGGTAGGAGGAGGGCCGGGCGCGGGGCTTGTAGCCCCTTTCGCGCATTCCTCAGTCCAGCCTGGGCTCCGGAGATGCATCTGCATCAGGTCCTCACCGGGGCTGTCAACCCCGGAGACAACTGCTACTCCGTGGGCAGCGTCGGGGATGTCCCTTTCACGGTGAGCGGCGACCGGGAGACCAAGGGGGAGAGACCGGGGTCTGGGACTCCCTAGCCAGGGCCCACGCCTCCCTGGAGGCTGCGAAGGGTTAGTGGGCCCGCTGGCTCCCCTTGTGCAGCCTTGGCATTTAGTTTCCCCAGGGGCCGGTGGGAGTGTGTCCTGCGGCTGGGGTTGTAATTACTCGGCAGTGGAAAGGATTAAGAATCCAACGCGCTCGTCATCCTCAGCAAACAGGCGCGGGTGACAGGACTGGAAGGTTCCTCCTGGGACGGCCCTTGAGTGTGCGGTGAAGGAAGGTGGTTGCAGCTGCCAAAACCCCGGAGTGTCGGTTTCGCACCTGCTCCTGGTTGGAAAGGAAGAGTCGGTCTTCCTCTTGGAGCGTGGAGGCGATGCTGCGCCTTGGCTCCCGCAGCCAGTTGTGTTGGGGCAGCGAGGAGCTGCTGGAGCCTGTGGCTTTAAAGCCGGCTGTCTGTATCTGATATGGGAAATCTTAACACTAACAAGAAAATTGAAAAAATTTTCCCTGAAAGATTTGGAATGGAAGGGTTAGAGTGACAGTGGCCACGACGAGGTCGCTGTTTGGTAATCCTTCTGGGTAATATTTTAATCTGTTTACCTTTCTAGGTAATATTCTAATCTGCTTGCAAGGTAGGCTTTTTTTTTTTTTTTTTTTTTTTTAACCGAGGCAGTGTGAAAATTTTATGACTTTTCCTTTCGCGTGTGAGGAAAAATGTACATAAACATAACATTTTAGGACCTCTTTAATATCTGGGTGAAATAGACATATATTGGATTAATCAGTCCTTTTTGGGAATGCTAGGTTCAAACCAAGTCCTAGAGCTTCTTTTTATCAGAGTCCCATGGATTAAAGAGTTTTAAAAAAATTTTTAGTAAATTTATAAATGATCCTCCTTAGGAGAAACTGTAGGCAGTGAGATCTCGGTTAAATGCACATTGTTATTGATAACATTCTGCTTGATAAAATTGGAAATGCTTTTTAGACAAGGGAAAACCTTTGATCTGATGTCTGTTTTCCAGCAGCATGTTTTTAAAACTGCAGGAGGAAAAAAAAAAAAAAAGCCCCAGCAAAACTGCAGAATCATTATGTAGCAGTGCATTCTGGAACAGAATTTGTCTGTCTTTTAATGTTTTGTGATTCATTAAAAATAACCCCACAAGGTTGTTTTTTGGCCATATTAGTTTTTAAATGTAATCATCTTGGCTTTGTTCCAATTTAGAATGAATCCCTTAAAAACAGGATTTTCCTGACCTATATGGTAACTCCAATTGCAATTAATGCTGTCATCTGTATTTTGTTTACATGTGACTTAAAAGATCAGTGTAGAATTGAGCTTGGATTTCAAGTATGTAGAGAATATTTAGGGAATAGAGAAAATTTCTCTATTGCTCAATTGTGTAGACAGGGAGGAAGTTCATCAAGAAACAAATCTGAAATCTTTGGTATGAGGTATTTTCCCACTATCAAGGTGGTGATAGTTTACTGCTTCCATCTAAAGTGGAATATTTTCTCACTGCAGGACTGTCATAGAGAGTTGAACATGTTCAAATGCCATCTGGAAAAAGCTAGTGTTAGAACTGTTAGTGCCTAGCAGGTGTGGTTATGTTGTATAGTCCATCTCTGACCAGATACTTGGAATCATTTTCAACTCTTTACCATTTCTCTATCCTGCCAATCATCAAATCTAGCTGACTCTGCAGTGTTTATTCGATTTACCTCTTTTAATGTCTAAAGTCACCATCTTTATCAGAGAACTTTATTTACTTAATATAAAACCTTCCAAATGGGTTTCCTGACACTCATCTCTGATCATGTCAGTTCATCCCCCACACAGCTGTTAGGATAATTTTCAAGTACCATTTTATCATATTACTTTTGGTTTAAGAATATGTAGTTGTTCCTAATAGCTGTGTTAGGAAATGTAAGCTTGTTAAATATTCTCCTGCTGTGTATGTACTCTTTTTTTTTTTTTTTAAAGAGAGTGAGGAGAGAGAGAAAGAGAGAAAGAGAGAGAGAGAGAGAGAGAGAGAGAGAGAGAGAGAGAGATAGAGAGATTTTTTTTTTAATATTTATTTTTTAGTTCTCGGCAGACACAACATCTTTGTTTGTATGTGGTGCTGAGGATCGAACCTGGGCCGTACGCATGCCAGGCCAGCGCGCTACCGCTTGAGCCACATCCCCAGCCCACTCGTTGTACTCCTTACCTTAGTCCCACTGTTACATACTAATCTTCTTATTCTAGCCTATATATTTATGTTGCAACAAGAGAGTCCTTGCTTCTCATCTTGCCAAACACAACTCAAAATGTACATAGTTTAGAATGCCTGCTGAGACCCTGATTGTTATTTTGGTCCTTTGACAAATGGAAATACAAAGCCATTTTACACACCATCTTGCTTTAATTCCTTAGTTATGAATGCAGTGATCCAGTTATAATTTTACCATGAGTTAGAAATGACCTTTTGAGCTCTGAAAACAATTAAAAAAAAAAAGTGAGAATAAGCTGTTTTCAAGAACTCTAGAATCAACAAATGCTGTGAATGTCTATTTTTTTAGTAAAAATAAAATTAAAAAATTAAAAATAAAGTTCCTTTAAATGGAGTATGCTATTTAATATATATATGTATATTATATATATACATATATATTTATTATAAATATATACATACACATATATATTTATTTTAAATATATATAGACACACATATATATGTATATATTTATTGTAAACACACACACACACACATTTAGGTGTAAATATCTTTATTTTATTGATTTTTATGTGGTGCTGAGGATCAAACCCAGGGCCTTGGACATGCTAGGTGAGCACTCTACTGCTGACCCACAACCCTAGCTCTGCTATTTGATTTTTTATAGCAGTCAAATGGAAAAACTTTAGTTCTGCATCAGATGACTGAAGAGGGGACCAGGCAGGATTGGAATCAAGGTCTAGTGACTACTCATCTGGTGGGCTCTTTTTAGTAGTATATTTCCTTTTAATACTGGGCCTGCTCTAAACCTCTTTTTTGTGTGGAAGATCTTTTAGATGTGGTTGGTATAGAAGGAAATAGCCTTGCAGCTCACTAGTGGTTCTTAGTCAATGTAGTGTTTCCTGAGAAGTTTTTCAAAATAGGGTAGATAATTCATCTCAGTCTAGCTTTTAAAAATGGAATTATTATAAAAAGATTTTGAAGTGCATATGACATTGTAATAATTGAAAAACCAGGTACTATATTTTGCTGTACATAGTGGGTGGTTTGCTTGACTGGGCTGTGAATGACTGCTTGGTAATGCCATGATGTCCCAAATTGTGCTATATTGACATGGTGGTGCAGTTTGTAGTGGACATTCCCAGCGATGTGTGTAGGTTTAGTGGTGATATGTAAGCTATGGTGGTCTTTACTTTTTTTTTTTTTTTTTTTTGGGATAAGTAACAGCATTTTAAAAACATTCACTGTGAAAAACCTTCACGGTTGTATATCTTTGTGGGTGTGTGTGTGTGTGGGGGGGGGGCTGGGGACGGGGCTGGGAATTGAACCCAGGAGTACTTTACTACCGAGCTTCATCCTTATTCCTTTTTATTTGGAGATAGGTCTTGCTTAGTTGCTTTGGGCCTTGCTAAATGGCCGATGATGGCCTTGAACTTGTGCTCCTCCTGCCTTAGCCTCCCAAGTCACCAGGATTATAGGAGCCACCACACTCAATTATATATTATATTTAAAAACATCACTTTTTTTGGTACCAGGGATTGAACCCAGGGTCACTTAACCAAGCTACATCCACAGCCTTTTTTTAAATGTTTTTTTTTTTTTTTAATTTTGAGACAGGGTCTTGGTAAGTCCGGAGGTTCTCACTAAGTTGCTGAGGCTGGTCTCGAACTTTCAATCCTCCTGCTTAGCCTCCCAAGTCACTGGGATTGCAAGTGTGAGCCACTGCATCCAGCTAAAGTATCACCTTTTGATAATTCTGTTCTTTTCAGTGTAAAATCTAAATTTTGGAAATATTATCATGCATTAAGTTAGAGTCTAGGTTATCCAAGAAGAGACCTACCATATCTGAGCTTTATTATACTTGATTGTTTTTCCTTTAAGGTTTTTTTTTTTTTTTTGGTACCCTGGATTGATCCCCACATCTCCCATTCATTTTTATTATTTTGAGATAGGGCCTCACTAAGTTGCTTGAGCCTAGCTTTGTACTTGCTGTCCTCCTGTCTCAGCAGGAGGTATGTGCCATCATCTCTTATTTTTTAAAATATTTCTAACTATCCTTCAGATAAGTGAAAGGTTTGAGGCTTTGTGCAATAGGTATTGTAAACTTCTCATTACTTATGTTATTACTTTCTTGAAAAATAGTCATAGAGTACCTAGTTTCTTTTACTTTTCTATAAATATTAAAATATTAATTAAGATAAGGATTATACATAATGATTACAAGTATAATTAAAAATGCTCATCATTTGGCCTCAGGAGTGCAATCTGTGTTTTCAGATGTGCAGAGGCAATTGATGTTTTTCCAGTCTGACATGATTTAACATCTTGATCAAAGTTTACAAAAATTAGTAAATCATTAGCACTCTTACAGAGTTTATAATAAATATACCAGCAGAGATTAAAATGATGCACATTATTGTAACATTAGGAAGATGGAAGAGAGCATATATATATATATAGTTGGAGATAAAAAGTTTCATGGAATATTGACATTTGGCAAAAGAGATATTAGGACTTTCTAATGGCAAGAACTATAAAAAACAAGGAATGGTGTAATTAAAAAAAATAAATTATTGAGTATTCTTTTCACAAAACAACTTCCTTTTTTAAATGTAGGACTTCATTAAATGTCAAATACCCTTAGAAGTTGAAAAGTATAACTTGGAAACATTATGCATAACTTTTTAAGAAAACATCTGGTATGCTGACATTTTTGACTTTTGTTATTGATTTTATATTTTATTAAAGTACCACTAGACATTTGGCCTGAATGAAAAACCAGTCATTTAAAAATTAGAACATAATGTTACATAGCCTCTTTTCTGGCATTTAGGTGTGTTTTAACTCTTCTTGTAAATTATGGCAATACCACCCATTGAAAATGATCATTCTGTTTATACACTTAGCAGATTTTTGTTGAACACACAGGTGTACTAGGCTCTGGGAGATTAAAAAAAAAAAACCCTAAAAACATAGTCCTGATTTCAGGGAGTTTATTAAATAGTGTAGGAATCTGGTGACATAATAGGAGAGTTAAAACATACACTTAACCACAGTGGCCAGCTGTACCATGTTATTAGGCACTTGAATTGTGAGAATTCAAGAGGACTAAGAGGTTATTGTTGGCCAGGGCTGTTAGGAGTTGGACAGAAAAATGATTCTGCATTGGCATGTATAATAACTCATGCATTAATCAACTATGCATAGACTAAGGGGAAAGGCAGAAGTCAAGAATTTAGAAGGGACTAGTTTTACAAGAGCATTTGGCCCATTTATTCTTGGAGTATAGCTTCTTATTTATTTAAGTTGATATATACTATTTCAAATTTTATGGGCTTGCACTTAGTGTCACCTTGCATGTGAGTATGAAGTTATGTAAATTCTTATGTTCCTGTGTAAATTGTTAGTTAGACTTCTTGCTTATGATGGGAAGATATTAGTAACTACCTATATTCTGGTGTGATTCTGAATAAAGTCTTCCCCCAAATGGGAGCTTAGAGTCTAGCTACATTGCATGATCTTGGCTAAATCACTTAAACATTTTTAAGTTTTTCATATGTAAAATGAAGTGCTGCCCCCCTTCCCACATTGAACCCAGGGACTCACATGCTAGACAAGCACTCTACTACTGTGCTACATCTTTTGCCCTTTTTACTTTGAAACTAAGTTGCCTAGTTTAGTCTTAGATCAGCCTCATAGTAGCTGAGTAAATAAAGTTCTTAAATTAGGTCCTCTCCAAGTATTTAGGCCTTGAATGAACCTTATATGGGCTTCATTAGAGATTTCTAGGACTGAAAGAGAAAATGGACCAGAAACAGTGGTTTTAGTAAAGCAATAGGTATGGAGTCTTGGTTGTCTTGTTACCCCTCCACTTACGTTTATAAGACTGTTGATCACAGTTTGGTAGTCTATTCTTCCTGGCTCAGTAAATAGGCCATTCAGAGAATTATAAAGTAGTTGATCTAGGAAAGAGTCAGTCTTTGGACTCACAGTGAAGGAGAAGGCTCTTGTTTATGACTGTGTCCTCAGCACTTGACAGAGCTGTAAGTAGTTGCCTGGGACAGTCATAATAGGGGATAGAAGATAAGACCAGTGTGATGGTGTTCAGGTCTTTCTTAGGAAGGCCCTCTGGCCCTCTTTTCTTTTGCCTACTCCCCAACAAATTATTCCTTTACCTACCATTCTTAGAATTTGGGATATTTAAAATATTCTTTAGATATTAAAATCATATTATCTTAACTTGGAGCTTGGAAAAAAATTTTTGTAGTTGTAGATGGACAGTATGCTTTTATTTTATTTGTTTATTTTTCTGTGGTGTTGAGGATTGAACCCAGTGCCTCATAGGTACAAGGCAAGCACTCTGCCATTGAGCTACAGAGTGCTTGCCAGCTTGGGAAATTTTTAAAACAAATCAGTCTTAATATTTAATCATCAGAAAGAGCGGATGTTGGAAAAACAAGTCATGCCTGACCAATTTAATTACCTTCTAAGAAAGCAAGCAAAGCATTATTTAAAAGGGGATAGTAACAATATCTGTAATTCAGATTTAAAGGCTTTTCTAGTTTGCCACTTACTTGTGTTTTTTTTGGTGGCACTGGGGATCAAACCCAGAGGTGCTTGAACCCTGAGCTCCAACCTCAGCCCTTTTTATTTTGTTTTGATATGGGGTCTCCCTAAAGTGCTAAGGCTGACCTTGAACTTTTGATCCTCATGTCTCAGCCTTCCCAGTCACCAGGATTATATGTGTGTGCCATTATGCGCAGCTTCCCAGTTACTTTTTAAAACAAGTTTGGAAGCCAAATATTTTATCTGAGAGCAAAGTAACAGGACTTATTAGAGTAATAGACAGCAGAGCTCCCAAAGGGGGAGGGGTTCCAAGAGAAGGATACCTGTCAGTCATATACTTTAGAAGAAATCTTAGGGTTTTCAATGTTTTTGAGATTGTAAAATTATTTTGCATTATATTTTTGCTCTGGAACCCTAATTCATGATGTAAAAAGATAGGATCTCATTTTTGTTCTAATTAGTTATATATATGAAAGTAGAATGCATTTTGACACATCAAGTATAAATGGAATATAACTTCTCATAGGCCCTCTTTCAAGGAGGAGATATAACTTACACAGGTGCTATAACTATATTTTCTTTTTCTTTAGAAATAGCACATGTAACCCTGGACCTTTATGTACACATGTGAAACCAATTGCCTGTTCTTTTTATTTTATTTAAGTTATATTTTTAGTTATAGTTGGACACAATAATACCTTTATTTTATTTATTAACTTTATGTGGTGCTGAGGATTGAACCCAAGGCCTTGCCTGTGCTAGGTGAGCACTCTACCGCTGAGCCACAAACAACCCCAGCCCTGTTCTTTTTATTTTTAAACCTTCTCATTTCATGACTACTGAAATCTTCTTTAGTGTTCTCCAATTCTAAACACTTAAAAAAATGTGATGGTAATCTCATTATCCTTCTAGAGAAGTTAGATGTAAAGGGGTCTGGCTAAATAGAAACGGACTCCTCAGAACATAGTACATGCTAATTTGGTGGGTTGATTTGAAAGACATAAATAATGCACTCTTAGATGGGTTAACCTTGGAAATATATGTTCCTTTAGGTCTGTTTTCTTCTCTAAATATTAACTGCTTCAAGGATAATAACATTTCATTATAAAATTAATTAGTGATGTTTTCCTTCTTGACTGTAGGAGAAATCCAGGAAACATGAGTTCATAAGGACATTGTGCAAGTGGATATAGATACAAAAAAACCATAAAATTTTTGATTTAGATTCCATTCACAGGTACATGTAGCTCATATGGTAGCTGTAGTTCAAGAATAAGATGCCCCAAATTTTCTCAGGAGTATTGACTTTGGTTTTGTGATGTGGTAGCAGTTTTTTTCACACCATCTCTGGCCTTGACTGTATCTACATTTAAGAGGATCCAGTCAGCAGGAGGTTTCTAATTATTTTGTACTCTACCCATAGCATCTTCTGTCATTCTTTTATGTGAATGAATAGCCAGGGTTTTTAGCAAAGGACACTTTCTCTACTTAACACTGGTTTTTCTAAACTGGGGGTGATTTTGCCCCTCAGGAAGCATTTAGCAGTATCTGGAGACATCTTTCATTGCCATGACTAGGGTGGGGGATTGATATTGGCATCTAGTGAGGAGAGGCCAGGGATTGTGATAAGTATCAAAGAATGGACAGGACAGCCTTCCACAGCAAAGAATTATCCAGCTTAGAATGCCAGCCCCAATGGTGTTGAAGTTGTAGGAAATGCTGTTTTATATGCTAAGGTCCCTCTTTCCAACTCAAGGACATTGCTCTGTCAGTTTCCCCTTTTTCTCTTGTAAAATTGCTTTTTCTGTTCTATTGAAGTTCTTTGTTCCTTTAGTTCTCTTTGATTTCCTTTCCTCACTTAATTTCTCCTTTTCAGCCTGCTTCCAGATATATATATCCAGCTGTTTCTTTGATATTTCTTTTTTGAATGTGTAATAACTATCACCAATTCCTCAACTTATCAGTTTTTTACACAGACTTTCAAATCACTTCTTTTTTTCCTTACACTCCAAATAAAATCCCAAGTGCCTTCAATGTCTTTTATTGCAGTTACTATAACACCTGGAGCAGAGCCTGGTAAAATGTGTAATAAATTAATAAATGAGAAGGACACAACATAACATATTTTTGCATAAATACAGTGACCAGTTTCTTAATAACTTTTTGATATAGATCCGTGGCTTTGAGTCGGACTTAGAAAAATCAGTTTTACAGGATTGGAGCAGAGAGCTGATATAATACAATCCAGGTGTAAAGCTCTGCTGGTCTGGTTAATTCAAGGATGTATATTAATGTATTAGGAGGTATTGACAGATTATACTCATTAGGCAGTTCTCAAATGTTCTTTAGTTAACTCTCTTAAACAACTTTAGTATGTGACAAATTGTATTAATCTGACAAATATCTGATGTGTAGAGATTCTGTATTTAAGAGTTTGAATTACACATTGTATTAGTTTGTGTAGTATTGGCTGCCATAATAAAATACCACAAATTGAGTGACTTAAACAACAGAAATATGTTTTTTCACAGTTCTGGAGGCTGGAAATCCAAGGTCAAGGTTGGGCTGATTTTCTTTCTCTTGAAGACTTCTCCTTAGCTTATACATGGTTGGTTTTCTTCCTTGCTATCTCCTACTATTGCCTTTTCTTTGTGTACATGCATTCTTGGTATCTTTTCCTCTTATAAGGACACTAGTCCTGTTAGATCAGGAGACACTTTTAAATTTGAATTTATTTATTTTTGCTAATATATGAAAACAAAAATTATACATATTTATGGGGTACCATGTTATATTTTAATCTAGGTATGTATTGTATTATGTTTAAACCAAGTTATACATGTATCCAGACATTTATAAACATTTCTTTATGGTGAAAATATTGAAGCTCTTACTTTCTAGCTTTTTGAAATATATAAAACTCCTTTCTTTTCTAATTATAAATTAGTACCCATTAATCAACCTTTTCCTGTTCCTCTTTCTCTAGTTTTATGACATCGTTTAACCTTAATTACTTCCTTAAAGACCTTATCTCTGGGTCTGAGGTTGTGACTCAACAGTAGAGCACTCGCCTAGCACTTTGAGGCCTTGGGTTTGATCCTCAACACCACATAAATAAATAAATAATTAAAATAAAGGTGTTGTGCTCAACTACAACTAAAAAATATTAAAAAAACCCTTATCTCTGAATACTGTCACATTGGAAGTTAGAGTTTCTACTTAACGTTAGGTCATTTATTTGTTGACTTTCTTCTTTTAAGGAATGAACTCCGTGCAATAAACTTTCCTCTTAATACTGCCTTTATAGTGTCCCAGAGATTTCAATATGTTGCATCAGTATTCTCATTTACCTTTAAGAATTTTTTAATCTCCCTTTGCTGTCTTTTGCAACCCATTGTTCATTCACTAGCATATTATTTATTCTCCATGTTTCAGTAGCTCTATTTTTAATTTTATCATTGATTTCTAATTTCATTCCATTTTGATCTGATAGAATTCAGGGTAGTATCTCTACTTTCTTGTATTTTCTAAGAGTTGCTTTGTGGCACAGTATATGGTCTGTTTTAGAGAAGGATCCATGTGCTGTTGAGAAGAAAGTGTATTCGCTCTGTGATGGATGAAATATTCTATTATTCTGTTAAGTCTAAGTTATTGATTTTATTATTGAGTTCTGTAGTTTCTTTGTTTAGCTTTTGTTTGAAAGATCTATCCAGTGGTGAAAGAGGTGTGTTAAAGTCACCCAGAATTATTGTGTTATGGTCTGTTTGACTCTTGAATTTGAGAATAGTTTGTTTGATGAATGTAGATGTTCCATTGTTTGGGGTATATGAATTTATAATTGTTATGTCTTGTTGATGTATGGTTTCCTTAAGCAGTGTGAAGTGTCCCTCTTTATCCCTTTTGATTAACTTTGGCTTGAAGTCTACTTTATTTGATATGAGGATGGAAACCCCTGCTTGTTTTCACAGTCTATGTGAGTGGTATGTTTTTTCTGAACCTTTCTCCTCAGTTTGTGGATGTCTTTTTGACCCATGAGATGGGTTTCTTGAAGGCAACATGTTGTTGGGTCTTTTATTTTTAATCCAGCCTACCAGTTTATGTTTTTTGATTGGTAAGTTTAGGCCATTAACATTCAGGGTTATTATTGTGACATGACTTGTTTTCCTGGTCATTTTTGTTTATTTTTTTGGTATTTAACTTGACTTAGTTTCCCCTTTGATTGGTTTTTCATTTAGTGTAATATCTCCCTTTACTGATTTTCATTTCCTCCTCATGGAATATTTTGTCGAGGATATTCTCTAGTGCAGGCTTTGTAATTGTAAATTTTAACTTTGTAGTTGTAATTGTAAATTTTAACTTTTGTTTATCATGGAAGGTTTTTATTTTGTCATCAAATCTAAAGCTTAATTTTGCTGGATAGAAGATTCTTGATTGGCATCCAACTTTTTAAAATTCTTTATTTATATATGAAAGCGGAATGCATTACAATTCTTATTACACATAGAGAGCACCATTTTTCTTATCTCTGGTTGTATACAAAGTGTATTTTTTTTTTTTTTTTAGTTTTAGATGGACACAAGATATTTATTTATTTATTTGTGGTGCTGAGGATCGAACCCAGTGACTTATTATATATGCAAGGCAAGTGCTCTGCCACTGAGCCACAATCCCAGCCCAGGTCATCGTATTAAAAAAATATATATATTTTTAGTTGTAGATGGACACAATATTTTTATTTTATTTATTTATTTTTATGTGGTGATAAGGATCAAACCCAGTGCCTCGCATGTGCTAGGCGAGCGCTCTACTGCTGAGCCACAGCCCCAGCCCCATGTCATCATATTTAAAAAAAATTTTTTTTAATATTTATTTTTTAGATGTAGTTGGACACAGTACCTTTATTTTATTTATTTTTATGTGGTGCTGAGGATCGAACCCAGGGCCTTTCATGTGCTAGGCAAGCACTCTACCACTGAGCCACAACCCTAGCCCCTAGGGCATAGTATTTTATCAATATTTCCTGACTTTGATAATTGTACTGTGGTCATATATGAATATTTTAAAGGAAATACTAAAGTACTAAGGAATAAAAGGAATCATGCCTCCAACTCTCAGATGATTTCAGATAAAAATATGTGTGTATAGAGAAATGGATGAAGCAGATGGGGTAAAATATTAACATTTGGGAATCTAGATAAGGTATATACAAGAATTCTTTGTAACTATTCTTACTACTTTTTGTAAACTTGAAATTATGTCAGTCAAAAGTAAAAATGTTACAAGAGAAAGAAGACATTATTGATAATATGGACTACTTTAAAATAGGAACTTCCTCAAAAACATTATTAAATCTGATGTGGTGGCACATACCTGTAATTCTAGCCATTTGGGAGAGTTGCTGAGGCTGGCCTAATTTGAGGCAGTGGGATCACAAGTTCCAAACCAGTCCAGGCAAAGTAGTGAAACCTTTTTTTTTTTTTTTAATTTTGTTCTTTTTAGTTACACATGACAGTAGAATGTATTTTGACATCATACATACATAGAGTATAACTTCCCATTCTTGTGCTTTTACATGATGTGGAGTTGCACTGGTCGTGTATTCATAAGTGAACATAGGAAAGTTATGTCTGATTCATTCTATTGTCTTTCCCATTCCATCCCCTCTCCCTTACCCCCAACCCCTCTTGTCCAATCAGATGAACCTCTATACCTGCCCCCATTGTGAGTCAGCATCCACATATCAGAGAGTTTATTGGACCTTTGGTTTTTTGGGATTGCTTATTTCACTTAGCATGATATTCTCCAGTTCCATCCATTTACCGGCAAATGCCATAATTTCATTTTTCTTTATGGGTGAATAATATTCCACTGAGTGTATATATCACATTTTTATTATCTGTTTATCTCTTGAAGGACACCTAGGTTTGTTCCATAGCTTAGCTATTGTGAATTGAGCTGCTATGAACAGAGACCCTTTTTCAAAATAAAAAATAAAAAGTGCTAGGGATGTATCTCAGTGCTAAAGGGTTCAATCGCTAGTGTAAAACAAAAACAAAAACTGAGTTAAAACAGAACTAGTCAAGGCAAATTACCTTAGTAATGGGTATTTATTATAATTCTATAGAAGGGAAGTAGAATATAAATCTGCAAAGAATCTTGTAATACCAGTTTTTGTACACCAGAGTTTCAGTTATTAGGAACTTGTCAGCTCTGTGGACTGGTTACTTTGTGGGCTATGTGATCTCATACAGTGTTTTGGTCTCTCTTTCTGTGGATCTTTTAAAACCTACTTGCATGAGAACCATTGTCTTGGCCTCTGCATGTAAAGTCCTTTGGGTTTAGTTTTGTTATTATCTGCTATAGTTTTTGCTATTTCTTAGTTGAATATCTGGGAAAAGAAATTTGGCCCAGCTTATTTTTTTAAGCTAAGCCACACCACATTATATTTTGCTTCCCAGTTTACAGTTTTTGTTAATTCTTGGCCTTTGGATTCATGTGTCAATCCATGGTCCAATAAGTTATATGCTGTGAGTATTTGTCATGTGGTCTGCCAGGGTTCCCCTTTCAGAAGGATAGTGGATGGGGCAGTTTTGCCTAGAAAGGCCTGTGAGTTAAGATGGGACAATATACTTGATATGATAATGCATGATTTTCTATTATGGGATGTTTAGGTCATTTCTACTTTTTATTTCATATAATGCATATCTTAGTACATATCTTAGTACTAATTATAATCTTTGTTTGCATGTTCAATGTTTTCTTAGGATAGAGTCCTAGAAATAAAGTTACTGAATCAAAGTACTTAAGTTTATTCACAGTCTCTTAATTTATATTTTCAAATTGCTTTCCAGAAAAGTTGTGTGGTTTTATATTGTAGTAGTGTGAGAGTGATAGATATGTCGTGCTCTTGCTCATTATTTTTCACTATTCTTTATTAAAGCGTAAAAAAAAAGTACATTTGGTTATCTCATGCTCAAAAGCCCTACTCTCTAGGTACATATTCTGAATCTCAAGGGATCACAGATCCTATATCACTGTTATACATCCTACTTTGTTAGCATTTTATTCTAGCATTCGCACTGTATTCCCTACTCTAATGTCCTAGCCAATTCTATATTTTCTTTAAAGTTGCATTTTGAATATTGCCAATGCTTCATCAATTTGGGGTCTCTTCAGGACAAGAGACAGATGTATTGAAGTAAAAGCAAGATTAATTGTCCAGGTATCCAGTGAACCATCAAAGAAGGGCAAATGGGCTTCAGAGTGATTGGAACTACAAAGCTGGTAGGATCAACTTCCTTCTCTTAGGGTTTTTATAAACTTCTTTTCTTGTGGTTTCTTCTTGTCTTCAGGCATCTGATCTATTTACTTCTTGAATTGAAGGATTCAGGTTCAAATCCTACATGTTTCTTAATGGCTGTCTTATTCCTTATATGTATTTTCAGTTCAACTCTTCTTGGGTTAAATTCTCTAAGGTGGGTTAATTGGCTTAGCTTGTCTTTGCCAGCAGGCTATTAGCCACTTGTCATTATTGTGGACCATCTTCTAATCTTGGCAGCAATAAGCAAGGGAAAAGTCAAAAGACAAGAACAAAATGTGCCCACCTTCCTGGGGCTCAGTAAAATAGTATGCACTGCATTATTTATTTATTTATTTTGTAAATGGTACTAGGGATTGAACCCAGGGGTGCTTTACTATTGAGTTACATTCCCAGCCCTTTTTATTTTTTATTTTGAGACAGGGTCTAACTAACTTGTCAAGGCTGGCCTGATGCTTGTAATCCTCCTGCCTGTCATGCTTCCTGGTATTTGGAATTACAGGTGTGTGCCACCATGCCTGGCTTTTGGGAGCTTTTTGGAGCACATTTATGTCCTCACAGAATTATAGTTTGAAAGTTGAAAGGAACTTTCCCTTTCATTTATAGAGAGATTGTGATTTGCTCATTGTTATAGTTGGTGTTAGCACCTCTAAATTCTTAGGAATGTACTCTTACCATCATATTAAAGGTATAAGTTTAATTACAACTTAATAATACAATCATGTTATATGAGCAAAATATTTAAAAACACTGGTAGAGCCATCTCCCTCAAAACATTAACACTTAGGTTAATTGGTTTTCTGGAAATTTCTTATATATATATAAAGTATTATGAAGTTGTAAAAAATATTACATATTACAATTTGTATAATATACTTTTTAAAACTCTTTCAAATGTAAAATGTGTTAAGAACAATTTAGAAGCAATGTTTGGTCACAAAATATTATAAATTTAATATCATCAAAAAAGTCATTATTTCTTTGAAAGTAGTCATTTTAAAAAGTGGTATTTTGCTTTATTGTTTTTTATGAAGCAAATTGTTATATACTCCAAGCTTGAGAGAATGAATTTGAGGCCAAAAGGTAACTTCAAGATTTTACATGCCCACAATCCCTGAGGCTGGTGTTTTTACCCATATTATTATGATTTTCTTTTTTTTCTTTTATTTTGTGATTTTCTTTAGAAGTTTTTGATCATTAGTACTTTGAGAATGTTTATTTATTTATTTATTTTTTCCTGTACTGGGGATTGAACCCAGTGGCACTTTACCACTGAGCCACGTCCCTCAGCCTTTCATTTTTTCTTTTGAGACAGGGTCTTGCTAAGTTGCTAAAGCTGACCTTGAACTTGTGATCCTCCTGCCTCTGCCTCCCAAGTTGCTGGAATTACATGTATATACCCCCATGCTCAGAAAAATGGTTTGTTTTTAATGCTAGCATATAAAATAGTTATTTATAAGAGATAAGTTCTGGTTTCTGTTGTTAGATCTACCTTTTAATAGAGTGCATGCAAGACGGAGACAGAACAGGTTTTGTGATGGTTAATTAGAATGAATTATTTAATTATTGCATATTTTCCTTTTCAAGGTTTCATTTTCCTTTTAGATTTACTAGCATCAGTAAACATTTTTCTTTGTGCAGCAGTATAGAATTAGTCTTATGGTAAGTAACTTAGTATGTAGACATTTGTCATAGTTCTGTTAGCAAATTATCAAAATCAGCTAGTTTTTGACTAATATTAAAATTATCTTTTGAAATTTAAAATTTTAACTAAAGAAAGCTTTTTTGAAAAAAAAAAGAAAGTTTTTTTTTTGAGGGGGGCTCAAGGGCCTTGTCCATGCTAAACACATGTGCTACCTCTGAGCTATACCTCTAGCCCAAGAAATTATTATTAGTAGTATTATTATTTATTGCTTTTTGGTAGTTATTATAGAGAAATAAAAATAACATTTTACCTTATACTATTTAATCACAAACAAAATATTTTCTCATTTTATTCTATCTTCTTTATAACCATCTATTTTTGTTTTCATATATTTGTATTCAAGTTTTGTCTTCTGTTTTGTTCAAAAACACCACAGGTAGCTTTACTTTTTTCTACTGCTCTTTGTAAGTACTATTAATTTTACATTTCCTGATGTCAGTTATTTCTAAAACAAATGTTCCCTTTGGTTACCACACAATGATTATTAGATCATTTCTAACACTCATCATTGACCTAGGGTAATTTTTTTCCTCTTTATACATAGTATTAAGTTCTTTTTTGTTTTTTTATTTTGCTCACTCAGTACTCTTTTTTAAACTTTTTTTTTAGTTGTAGATGGATATAATACCTTTATTTTATTGATTTATTTTAATGTGGTGCTGAAGATCAAACTCCATGTGTCATACATGCTAGGCAAGTAGGCTACCACTGAGTCATAACCACAGCCCTCACTCAGTACTCTTGAGTGGACGTTAGGTGTTGCAATGACTAAATTGTGTCAGTAAAATGTGTTCTCACTCTTGTGGCAAGAAGAGCAGCTTCTTCAAATGTTGCCCCCTTGCTGCTTTTCTAACTGTAGGGTGAAGTTACAGTGAATGGCAGGGCTTTTCTAACTGTAGGGTGAAGTTACAGTGAATGGCAGGAGGTTTATTTATTTTGGGCGTGGTAGTGGTGTGTATTAGTTGACAGAATAAGCAATGGCTCTCAGCAAGTAACTAAAATGAAGAGAGGGAAAGAATGTTTTCTTGGGATTTTTTTTTTCTTTCTTTTTTTTTTTTTTTTTTGAGACAGGATCTTTCTGTGTTGCTGTGTTGTCGTCCTCCCACTCTTGGGCTCAAGTGATTTTCCCTCCTCAGCCTCCTGAGTAGGTGGGACTTCAGGCCTTTGTGCCTGGCCTCTTGGGAAACTTTAGTCAATCTGTGCTTTACCTTCCTGATGGAAATATTTTTCCACAGATCAGCATTGGCCTCCCTAAGACTACTTTCAGAAGAGAATTCTGTACAACCAAGTGACATAACAGCCCTCTTTCTCTTTAGTCTTTCGTTCGTTTCTAGAGCACTTTGTCATAGTCACATAATGATGAAATTATCTAACAACATGTTTTTCAGAATGTGTCCCCGTTGAGTGGCACAGGACTATATTTGTACTCTGTATTTCCATAGGGAAGGTCATGTTGGTATAAGATTTTAAATAGTTTTTATTTCTTTACTGAACACTTTTAATTTATCTGAGATACAAAGAATATCTGAGAAATCAGAGCAGTGTTTGTGGGATTAGATTGTTTTCCTTTCTGAAAATAAGTCAAGACAAATATATAAAAACTAAAGTTAGAGAAGACTGAATGAGTCACATGCACTTAATCATTCTTCACAATGACATTAAACTCTCTAGAGAAGCTAGCAGTATCTTTATTATGGTAATTTAGCATGTCATTTCAGAGAACTTTATAACTTCAGAAGATATTTAACTTTTTTCATAAAGTATTGCAAATATTTTCTTTAGATGTAGAAACTTGTAGAAGAGATAAGTGGACCAATAGCATGAATACTTAGTTTATAGAGATGAAACACAAGTGGCTGATACATATGTGAAAAGATGCTTAACTTTCCTTCTAATGAAAATACAAAGTAAGGGCTGGGGATATAGTTCAGTTGGTAGAGTGCTTGCCTCACATGCACAAGGCCCTAGCTTCAATCCCCAGCACCACACACACACACACACACACACACACACACATTTTTTTTTATTAAGGTAAAAGAAGAAGCTCACTTTTTTTTTAAGTCTCAACTATTGGCAAGGCTGTTCTGATGAAATTTTGGATATCACAACTAAAAACATCAAAAGGAACCTTGATAAGGCCACTCCATTTTTGTGCCCTTCCTTAGAAAACCCCAGATTCCTATTGGGTGTATTATAAACAGAGGAACCAATCTTCAGTCCCCTGCTCTGAGCACACTCTATGTGGACTATTTTACGTCTCTTTGATATACAATGTAGGGAAAAGATGTAAGAATTTATAAGGGCCTGAGTTTGAACACTTTCTACTTACTGTATTATCTTGGGCAAATTAATGCATCTTTATACAGTGATAAAATCTACTTTCCTGGTTTCTAGCAAAGATTAAAGAGGAAGTGATGTAATATTTATTGAGTATTTCTTTTGTCTTTTGGTAATATTTTGTCTATATCTGCAATGGCAGTTTGTCATTTAGTTGAGATTGGTGATTCACCTGTCATCTCCCCATTAAATTAATGGGGGCCCATATTTTGTGGTTTTGTATTCATAGTTCCTAGCCTAGGTGCATTGTTCTGTTTCTTAAATGAATGATGGATGTTTAGCACTATGCAAATAGATTTTCTACTTTAATTTTCAGTTTTCCTAAGAGGTAGATAATATTTCTTGAATTGTATCATGGAGAAATACTCAGAGAGCTTAAATAACTTGCTTAAGATCACACATTATGGCAGAACTAAAATTGAAAACTCTTATGTATGATTTCAAACTATGCTTTTGTATCATTCTGCTTTTCTGAGGTAGTATTAGGCACTTCAGAAATTGTGATATGTTCAATATAAGATTTTTTTGCTATTTATTAATATAATTTTAAAGATTAGCATGGTGACACAAACATTTCTTCTCTTTATACTTAATATTCCCTTTCAGTTTAGACTTCCTGACTGCATGGTACAGTAAGTCTGCCTTGTCTATAAGAATACAAATAGTCACTTCCTCTTGTGAGGGATTTTCTTATTAATTTTGCTTAAAATTCTGTCTTTGCTTTTCCTTTAGAGAATTTTTTTTGATATTTATAAGTACATGGGTTGAGGATGATTTATACTAATTATATCAGAATTTTGGTAACATCAGAAGTTTTAGTAATCAGAAGAAGTAGTTTGTCTCCTATCTGCTTCTTATATTCATTTTTCTTTTTCATTAGCAGCCATAATAGATGCTATGGGCATAGGTCACTGATTTAGATGTCATCACATGTTAGCACTGCCTTTTGGACCTCTTTTATAGGATATTAACACATTACTTAAGGGCATGGAAATAGGGAGAAAGATACCACCTCATAAATTTTATATTTATGTTGTTTTTATTGAGGATTTTTCATTTGAGAATCAGGTTGTTTTGGATATTTCATCATAAATAAAGTTTGAAAGAAAAAGAAAAGTTTACTCGCATCTGTCCCTTATTACCATTATAAAATTCACAAAATTGTAAAACAGATACCAATAATGTGGCAATAGAATAAATATGTGGTTTTTGTCATTACAGTTACATTGAATGAGGACTTCTTGTTTTGGGCACTTGGGATTGACCTGAAGGGTACTTAACCCCTAAGCCACATCTCCAGTTCTTTTTATTTTTTATTCTGAGACAATGTTTCCCTAAGTTGCTGAGGCTGGCTTCGAATTTGTGGTTTTCCTGCCTTAGCCTTCTGAGTTGCTGGGATTATAGGCATGTGCCACCATCCCAGGATGAACAGTTTTTAGTAGCTCTGTGTTATAGTTTATTTTTCAGACTATAGAGTTATTCTTACTCAATATTTTATGTAAATCATTTTATTTTTAAATTTATTTAGTTTTTTTTAAAACCACTTTGGGTTGGATTCTTTTCTCCCTATACCTGGTTGGGGGTGAGCGATAGAGGCAGGCTACATCTTGGATTCTCTTGAGCAACTGATGACTTTAGTTTTTGCCTCACTGCATGTAATCCTGCCTTGGGTGTTCATCTCTGTTTAACTAGCTCTTTAAGCTATCTGGAATTGTGTTAGAAAGTGCATGTCTGATTTCTCTCTTGATTTTTCTTAAGGCTGGTTTGAATCCTGGATATACAGTTGTAATTTTCAGTAGTTTTAATATTTTCAGGTAGAGGTTTTATTCTTTAGGGTTTTCAGAGATGTGCTTTGGAAAGAAACTAAACAGAATGATTTGTGACCTGCAGGGACAAAGACTGCAGTAAAACTGGAAGAACTCATTTCCTGTTAGTAGCAGTTTTTGAATGATAATGCTTGGAGTTCCATCAATTTATTTTTTGATGTGACTTTTAATATTCTTAGTTGTCAATTGATACTCTTATATTAACTATTTCATAAAATGTGTCAATGTATATATTAAAATGGCAACAAAATCTAAGATCAAATATAATAATAATTAAAAAGTTATATATATCTTACATATCATAAATCTTCTTTTTAGGCATATGGATCAGGCTGTGATATTGTCATTTTGGCAAGTGACTTCGAATGTGTGCAGATCATTCCTGGTGCTAAGCATGGAAACATTCAAGTCAGCTGTGTGGAGTGTTCTAACCAACAAGGAAGAGTAAGGGATTTAATTACTCAATTTGTCATTTTTAATGTATTTAATAATGTTAGAATATTCTTATGCTTTTATGTAAGGCTTTTCTATGATTTTTATTTATATTTCTGTGTAAATGGCTATTGATTGGAGTTGTAACGGGAAAAGTTGTGTGCAACTTGTAAAGTGCTCTTAAGCTGACAATGTCATAATTATTTGTTCTACAGGTATCTACTGTTTTGAAAGATCTATAGCTCTCACAATCTCATACATACTCCTTTTCTGGCAGTAGATAATTCCAGCAGCAATTAAGTTAATAGAAGGGAAGTAGTAGGCTTTTATCTTCTCTATTTGACATTCCTTATGTGATTAAACCTTAACTTAAGTCCTTTGAAGACGACTGTTCAATTCTTTTCCCTCCAGGTACAGTGGATGACTTCGTGATATCTCCTTAGTTAATTTCTCCTTCTTGATGGTTTCTCAATTAGCATTTATGTTTGATGATACAATTAATGCCATTTTATTTGATACATTCTTAAGACCTGATGATGTCTTTCTCTACTTTTCATGGTTTTTATATTATTTTTTACTGGATTATACAATTTCTGATAAAGAGATGTACCATTGAAATGTATTTTTGTCATTGAAGTTATTTCTATATTTAAAATTAAATAATTATTTTGGAGAAGATGATTTCTTTAAGTAGGTGAGCTTTGTATTTGTTACATAAAGCCTGTTGAATTTGTTGATAACCCAGAATATTAAGTCTGGTACACTTCCAGGTATGTCTGTGGAAGGAAATAAACCACGAATGCTGCATTCAGATTATATTGTATGTAATTAGTTTTTTGAAAAGAAGATGGTCTTTATTTTACTTTTTCCTAAATATTAATGTTATGTTCATTCTTTTTTAGATTGCAGCTTCATATGGTAATGCTGTTTGTATTTTTGAGCCTCTGGGCATAAATTCTCATAAGAGAAATTGTGTAAGTACTAATTGATAGTAGAATACCTTAGAATCTAGTTAACTTTACTTTTTTATTGAAAAACTTTTACTTTTAATCGTTCTAGTTAACTTTAGAATCTAGTTGGTAGAAATAAAGAGTTAAGAGCTGGTGCTGAAAGTGGGCTAGAATATCAGTGTAAAGTTGATAAGGGTATTTTAGAAACCCACATTTGTAGAGTATTGCTAATTGTCACTTCTTATGTTGAGATTTATGCTAGTCTGAACTATTCTAATTTCTTACTATCTCTATCTGATGTCTGGTTCCCTATTAATTCTTCTTTTCCTCTTCCCATCTTTACTCTCAACAGAGCAGGTTACGATACTTCTTTTATTTAAATTCTATAATTACTCCATATATCTCTCAAATTAAAAGCCCAAAAGCCTTAAAATAGATTATTATTTTTTTAAAAATATTTTTTAGTTGTCAATGGATTTGTATTGTATTGTATTGTATTTATTTATTTACATGATGTGCTGAGAATCGAACCCAGTTCCTCACACATGCTAGGCAAGCGTTCTACCATTGAGCTACAACCCAGCCCTTAAAATAGATTATAACCTCCTTTTCCCCCAGTGCCACATTTAATTACCTCTCAGCTCATCTCCTACTGTTCTTATTCTCCCTGATTCCACTCCAGTTGCACTGGTAAATTTTTACTGTTCCTCAATTACCCTCCCATTTTAGGGCTTTTGCATTGGCTATTTTGGGAATGTTTTTCCTCCATATAGCTCCAGGGCTAGCTTCTGCATATTTTTTTTTATAGATTTTTGTTGAAAAATACTTTTTCAGTGAGGCCTACCTTGACCACAATTTTATAAAAATTACAACTTACTTCTACTCTTCCTATCTATTTTAAACTTTTTTCCATAACACTTATCTTGTGTGTTTGATGTATCCATATGGAATAGGGAACATTATTTCTTTTGTTCATTGATTCATTATAAATACTTGGTACTTGTAAATATTTGTTTATTGAAATCAGAGGCTTTGATAAGTTCACCACCAGCTTCGTGATCTAGTACACCACATTGAGAAACATTCACAATTATACTGAGTACTGAATTTTATTTACTATTCAGAAAATTTTACATTCATTTAACCATTCATTCTGTTAAAAATTACTACATGCAGCTGGGCATGGTGGCATACGCCTGTGATCCCAGTGACTTAGGAAGCTGAGGAAGGAAGATTGCAAATTCAAGCCCAGCCTTAGCAATTTAGCAAGACTCTGTCTCAAAATAAAAAGGCCTGGGGATGTAGCTGATTTGTAAAGTGCCCTTGGTGCAATTCTTAAAACAAAACTACATGCATCAGAATTCCTCAGTCACTCAAAATAATCAAAACTGCAAATGTTAAATATGAATGTTGAATATCTATTTATAAGTAATTTTAAACTATATTTTTCCTTCCCTTCCCTTCCCTCCCTCCCTCCCTTCTTTCCTACCTTCCTCTTTCTTTTCTGCCTTACTCTTTCTTTTCTCTTTCTCTGTTTTCCTCTTTCTTTTGAAACAGGGTCTTCCTCTGAGGCCCAGGCTAGTCTCAAACTCCTGGATTCAAACCAGCTTTCTGCCTCAGCCCTCCTGAGTGACTGGGACTATAGTTGTGCACCACTATGCCCAGCTTCTTTAAAAAGTTTTTTAAAAAATGAAATGCATTAAAATTAGTTTTGGTATATTTCATTAAATATGTATATTTGATAACTTCTTTATGTTTCTAAAAAAAGTTGAATTAAAATGCTGTTCTTTATAGTAATACTGTGAAATGAATGTCAAATTTTGAAGTACTTATGAGTCACTTAGAGTGCTTACTCATAGAGTGTTTATCTAGCATGCATGAGCCCTGGTTCATTCTTGAGCTCTGTGAAAAACAAAGCAAAACAAAACATTGTCACCTAGAGTACATATTTAAATTCATATTCCCTCAAATTTCTGCAGTTGTAGCTGGTTCATGGATTACATTCTAAGGAACACTAAAAGAAAGCATATTAGATAATTATATATATATATATATATATATATATATATAATTATCAAATATATATATTTGTTTTAAATGTCTGATTACACTGTGATATGGTCTTTTATACATACTTTCATTACATTTCTTTAAAATATACATTTATTTTAAAGTTTGTAATTTTAGGAATTATTTAATTATTATTTTAAAATAGATTTGCTGAGTAGTTTTTAAAATACATTTGTTGAGTAGTATTTAAAATACTTTTGAGGTTGATGTTGGTTAGCAATGGTAGGCTTTAAAAAACAACTTTTCCCTGATTATAAAATACAAAATTATTTTTAGATAATGAAATGCAGGTTTACATGTAGAAGTACTCAAGAAACCTTGTATAAATTATTTATTAAAAATTTAAAAAATATTATAAAGAGAAAAGGTATTTAAAAACATTTTAGTTGCTAGACAGTTAATGTATAACTTATCTGAGGATATATGGCTTTACATTGCACTGTATTTTTACAAAAGGATATTATATTTACATACAGCAAAGAAATGTGTTAACTTTTATGCTGTATTTCGTGTTGAAGGCTTTCGACTTTGAAACTTTAAATCTCCTTTTAGAATGAAAATATTTTTTAAAATGGGTGGAAATTATTCAAATATAATATACCTCAGGTTTGTGCATTATAGGTTATGTAATCTGTTGACTTCTTGAAGTATATTTAATTTTCTTTTAGACATTAAATCCATTGGATTATGATATGCATTTCTTTCTTTACACTTTTTAAAAATATACATTTATTTTATTAAACATTTTTGGCCATCTTTGTAGCAAGCATTAATAAGACTGAAGATACAAAGACTTTTATGGTATAGTTACTACCCTTAAAAAGTTGCAATTTACTAAGAGAGTCAGATACATAAATGACTGATAATTATGTCATCAATGTTTTAATGACAGAATGTCAAAGTGCTTTGGGTGCTATCAGAGTGTCAGAGAAAGCTTCATAACAGACATGAAGATTTAGCTAAATCTTAATGGAAACTTAGGAATTTTCAGATGGAGAAGAGGGGAATATATCTTAAGTATAAAAATATACTTATAGACGTGGAAGGAAGCCTGAGAGAACATGCTTGTTTGGGTTTGGCCAACAGCTTAATGTGGCAGAATAAATGCTAAGTGGGACCATTTATTGGAATATTATTTTAAAAATAGCATATGAAAATAATGGTGAAGTATTTACATCTTCATTTTAGATCATAAGGGCTTAAGTTGAAGAAAATAATGAAATGGTGATGTTTTGGGATGTTTTTAAAATATATATTTTTCTTTTTTCTTTCTCTCTACATGTTTCAGCAACTCAAGTATCAGTGGCTTAAAACTGGGCAGTTTTTTTTGAGTTCCGTGACATATAACTTAGCATGGGACCCTCAAGGTACTTGGCAGTTATATTTACAAATTATTAAAATTAAATATTTGTTTTAAATGTATGATTACAGTATGATATGGCCTTTCATAATAAGAAAACAATCAATATTATATTTTCCTTTTGTTGATGAATAAGTATACTTCTTTCTTGATATATACTGCTTTGAACAATGCTTAATTTACTATTCTGTGCTTTTTTGTCTTTGCCTTTTAGTGTTTTATTTCAAGAAATAGTGATTTTTTCCTTAGTTAACATGTGCTTCACCTTACTCTTATCATATTTACTAAGAGACAAAATCGTCAATAAAACAGAGACCAAAAAAACTCCACCGTATTTTGTTATCATTTATAATTCAGGAAATTTCTATCTTTAATCTCCAAAGATTAGGAACTTCTAATGATAATAGCTGTTGGCCCCTTTTACATTCACAATTAATAAAAGTTATTTTTATATTCCATGTAGAAAACCAAATTTCATTAATTTGTAGTTATGCCTCATGTCATTTTATACTGTATATAGTATAAAATGACTATATACAGGTTTGGGGATTTCTTATTCTACTTTTACTCTCCCTCCTTTTTTTTAAAGACTTGCTAGATACACAATAGCTCTTCACTAGTAAGCTTTTCTTGTTTAGGGATTCTTTTTTCACTCTCTTCTAGGGGATGCTTCTAAATATGTATACTCCAAGTGTTTTTCATAGGAAAGTATTGTGTGTTTTTCCTCTGATAGTTTGCAGACCAAGGCAGAGGCCCACAAGTGCATTTCTTTCCCAAGATAATCCTTGCTTATTCATTAGAACTTTCTTTAATTTTCAGATAACAGATTGTTGACAGCAACTGATTCTGTTCAGTTGTGGGCTCCTCCAGGAGGTGATATTCTGGAAGAGGAGGAAGAAATTGATAATAAAATTCCTCCCGTTTTAAATGATTGGAAGTGCGTCTGGCAGTGCAAGTTAGTGTCTAACTCTGTTGTTATGATCATTAATTTAAAAAAATGCTTTCTAAATTATGTTTCCTTTTACAAAGATTTTTATTTTTTGATGGTACCATTTCATTCAGAAGCCTCAAAAGTAGAATTTTTCTAACCAAAACCGATTACATTATAATGTCATCCTTCAGTTTGTGCCATAAATGTTTATAAAAAAGTATAGCAGTATTTTCAGGAAAGCTCCAGGACTTGAGTTGACAGGATTGACATGTAAAAATTATTAATTAGTAGGTAATATATAAACTGGGAAGCTTCCAGTTATTCTTTCAAGTGGAAGGATGGCTGCACCATTAACATTAACATGGATTATATGAAAAGGGCCAGTTAGAGAAGATGATGAGCTCAGTTTTTAACATTTTGTGGGTGGAGGTACCCTGTATTCATATTACTTACGTTTTTTCTTTCTCTAAAGTGAACTTTGTATTAGCTTTAATTAATTTGTTATTAAGAAGGTGTTTTTTTTTTTTTAATTTTTAGGGAGGCAAAACGTTCGTGTTCTGATGATTGTAACTTTGATGTAATGAAAATTTTATCTTGATCATTTAGATGCACTGGGTACCAGATTTTAAAAATGCTAACTGTTTAAGTTTGTTTTTTTGTTTTAGAACTTCAGTCTCTGTACATTTGATGGAATGGTCTCCTGATGGTGAATATTTTGCTACTGCTGGAAAGGTAAAGGATCAAACAAAAAACTAAAACAACTAAAAATGTTCCTTATTCATCTGTATTTTCTATTTCTTTCTTTGTAAAATTGGGATACTGCTATTCTATACAGCTGACCAGAGAAATAGTAATAATGTTTATGAGGTTGGGAATATAGCTCAGTGGTAGAACACTTGCTTGCCATTTGTGAAGCCCTGGGTTTGATCTCCAGTGCAACCAAAAAACCCCACAAAAAAACAATAGAAAAAATATAAACCATGTGTAGAAGACCTGGTATGTACTATGTGGTACACAGAGAAATAATGGCTATTATTATTAGTTTTACTTGAACTTAGCTCATATACATTTTTAAAAACTAATTTTTACATTTACAAATAGTGTATTTAATTTAATTTTAGTTAATGAATTTATTTTGGTACTGGAGATTGAACCCAGGGCACTTTACCACAAGCTATATTCCCAGACCTTCATATTTTTATTTAGAGACATGGTCTCCCTAAAGCTGGCCTTCAACTTGTGATCCTCCTGCTTTCAGCCTCCCAAATATAACTTTTTTTTTGGCACTGGGGATTGAACCCAGGAGCATTTAACCAATGAGCCACATCCCCAGCCCTTTTTTGTATTTTATTCAAAGACAGGGTCTTACTGAGTTGTTTAGGGCCTTGCTAGTTTGCTGAGCCTGGCTTTGAACTTGCAAATTCTCCTGCCTCAGCCTCCCAAGCCACTGGGATTACATGCATGCGCCATCACACATGGCCCAAATATAATTTTATTAAAAGGAAAATTGTACTACTGGATTCATGATGAAAAGAAGTTCTTTAACCCATTCTTCCCACTCTTATTTCCAGTGTATTGAGGCAATTATTCATCAAGTTGAATGTTTTGATATTTCCTTCCCTGTTCCTAAATAACTTGCTAAAACTTATGTTTTTTTCTACCCTGTTTTATGTATCATTTCTTACCTTCCTAGGAGGGAAGCTGAGATTTTAGCTTTCTAGCCGCTGCTTCCAGCCCTATCCCCACATCTAATGCATATTTGCTTTCCATACTTTAATCTTCCTGGTGTAGATATCTGATATTTTGGGGTAAATTGGTATTTATTATTACATTGTTAAGATGGGCCTGGAAATGGGCCTCATTCTCCTTCAAATGTGTTTCTGCTTTCCCAAATGAACCTGTCTCTGGAAAAAAAAAAAAAGAGATTGTATGATATTCTTCATAGGTATAATTACTTTGTAGACAGTAATATCTTATACCTAACTAATTCTTCCACAGAATTACTGACAGAATTTGGTATTATATCTCAGAATAATCTCACATAGAAAATATCCTGGAAATGTGTTTTCTCTGCTCAAATCTGGCTTTGTTTCTCTACAAGTATAAACTAACAAAACTATCATTTGAGGATTTTCTTTTACCAACTGTGGAAATTCTCTTTGTCTTTCTGCTTTGTTAAATTCTGTTTTTTTTAAATCATTATTTATCTTCTCTCCTTGTTTTGATAGAGGTATGCTCCAGTAGGTTTCTGAGAAAAGAATAGGAATAAATGTTTTTGAGGCCTTGTATATCTTAAAATTTTTTTTCCTTCTCCTTGATTTGGTTGGGCCTAGAATTAGTTTGAAATCACTGTTCCTAAGAATTTTTAGTGTCAGTATTTTATTGCCTCCTGGCTTCTAGTGTTGTTACTGAGAAATACAATACCAGTATGGCTATACTCCCCAGTCTCTAGCTACAGAGGTTTTGAGGCGGTTCTCCTTATCCCCAGAGTTCTGAAACTTCATTATGATGCCTATGTTTTGAGTTAGTCCTCTGGAAACATTTCAGTATCTGCCTCTAATGGATAAAGACTTTGTTGTTTAGGCTATTTGGCGGACCTGCTTAATCTAGAAATTCATGTCCTTCAGTTCTGAGAGAATATTTTTATAGTATTTCCTTCTCTGTCTTTCTGGATCTCTTCTTATTCAAAAGTGTGCCTTATTTTCTAACCCTCTAATTTGCTATTTTTCCCTTCTATATTTTCCATCTCCTCATCTTTTTACTTCATTTCTGGGGTATTTTTCAGCTTAAATTTTGAAATATTTTTTTTTCCCTGTGATTACATTTTTAATTTCCAAGAGTTCTTTCTTATTATCTGTTTCTTTTTAAAATTATATTTTTTATGAGTACAGAAAGTGTGTGTATATATATATATATATATATATATATATATATAAAACTTATAACATACTTTGTGTGTGTCTGTGTGTGTGCATGTGAAAATTGAACCCAGGGGTGCTCTACCACTGAGCTACACTTCTGGTCCTTTTTATTTTTTAGTTTGAGACAGGGGCTCAACAAGTTGCCAAGGCTTATATAACAAATTAAAATGAAACAATTTAAAAAATATAAAACAAATTAAAAAATCACTACTCAACTGGAGACAACTAAAATTAATGGGCCCCTTATCTTCCTCTTTACATCTCTTCTTTCTCCTCCCACCCCAATCAGAATCTTGAATTTTACGTTTTATCATTTTATTGCTTATTTAAAAAAATAATTTCACATGTGTAAATTCTCAAATAATATAATGTTTTACTACAGTTTTGAGCTTACACCATATAGTTGATTTTTTTTATGCAACTTAATTTTCGTAATCTTTGGAGGTATTGCCAGTTTTCCAAAGCATTTATACTACTTAACACTCTCACTAATAGTGTACATAGTTCCTATTGTTTGTTGTCAGCACTGATGTAGTCAGACTTTTAATCTTTTGTATTTGGTGAATGCCCATGTTACCTCATTGTAGGTTTAAAGGACATTTCCATTTAATAAGGTTGTTAAATACCCTTTCATAGGTTTATTGGATATTTGGATGACTGATTTAAAACCAAACGATGGGTCAGTCCCTTGTCTAATTTTTAAACAGTTGTTAATCTTTTTTCTTACTGATTTTTTTTATTTCTGGGTATGAACTCTTTATCAATTGCATTTTGTAAAGATGTTATCTCACTTATTACTTATTCATTCACTTTATTAATGGTATCTTTTTGTGAATAGTGGTATTTAATTTTAACATCAAGATTATTAAGTTTTTTTCCTTTAAGGTTGAGCTCTGTTTAATAAATTTTTCTATGTTGAGATTCTGAGGATTTTCATATATTAATAGTAATTTTTCCCCTCTTTTTTTGGTATCAGGGATTGAATCCAGACATGCTTAACCACTAAACTACATTCTCACACATTTTTTTTTTTAATTAAAAAAAATTTGAGAAAGGGTCTCACTAAATTGCTGAGACTGACTTCAAACTTGTCATCCTTCTGCCTCAGCCTCACAAGTTACTAGCATTACAGGCATGTACCACTGTGCCCGGCTTATTGTATAATCATCTAGATGAGTTTCTTAAAGTTTTGTTTTGTGTTTTTGTCTTTTATCTAGTGGAGCCTATATATCCTTCTAAACAGTATTATTTTTTAAAATGCATAAAAGAAAATACACAACATTATAAAGGAAATGTTAAGATAATGACTTCATGATACTGAATTTTGTGATAATAGACATATATATTTTAATAAATGCATATAGTAACAAAAAATTAGATCTCAAATATGGACAGGTTAAAGTTTAATTGCATTTCATTTTTGCATATGTAATAAAACTTCCATATATCACTTTATAAAGTAAAGCTAAGCTTTCCAAGAATATCAGTATTTATCCATGGCTCTTTGAGTTAATCTCTAGTTGTGAAAACATTCAAATTTACTGTTTTGTGGTTGCATAATTACTTGGCATAGAGTTAGTTGCTCAATAGTTACATGAATAACATAGACAGGAAAACTGTGCAGCACATTATAGCCAGGAAGATTGCAATCATGTGTAGTTTAGTGGTAGTTTCAATAACAAACAGTTTCCAAGTAAAGATGAATATAAAAACATTTTGATATATAGCAACTGTCATATGATATGAAAATATTTATGATCTCTAAGATCATGTGTAGTGCTAATGTTACTTTGGTTTATTGAACCATTTCCTTCAATTAGCAGTTTTGAAAATAGAGAATTGTTCTTCTAGTTCATGGTACTACTGGGTCTTAGTTTTCTTAGTTTCCCTAGATGTAGACCTTGAGATAAGGATTCAAATATCAGTAGTTAATATGGGAATGATTACAAGAAATATACTGACTTTGAGGAATACATTAATGAACTTGAAAATATACCCTTTTTTTAGTGCCTTTCCAAGCTTAATTCTCTGGACACCCTGGTAGCCAGTGTTCCTTGCACACAGCATTCTTTACACATGTTCATTTTCCATACACGTCAAAAATTGAGGGCTGGTGAGGACACAGCATTGATTCTCAGCACTCAACCAGCTCCTTGAAAACTGCAGGCAAAGATATGTAGATGCATTCAGTTGAAACTGGCACACCAAAATCTAAGGCACAATGAGATACAGATGATGTATTGCAAATATCTTTTGTATCTTGACTTCTAACCATGGAACCTTTGGGTCAGGGGACCTGAATTCCTATTCTAGAATCTGGAAATTTTATGTTTTGTTTTTCACATTTAGGTCCAAAATCTTTATGGAATAATTTTTAGGTATGGTTAGGAAGAGACCAAGTTTAATTTTTCTATATGACTATCCAATTGTCGTATACAACTTATTAAAAAGCCTTTCTTTTCTTCATTGCTCTGTATGCCTATTTTTGTTATAAAATCAAAGTCCATATTTCTGTGGGTCTGTTTCTGGGCTCTTTTCTCTAGTCCATTGGTCTTTTCTTGTGCCAGTGTCATCTGTCTTAATTGCTATAGCTTTTAAATTGTTTTGATATCTGGTAGAGCAAGTTCTCCCATCTTGTTTTTTCTTTTGTAAGATTAGTGTGTTTATTTTTGGCCCTTTGTATTTCCATATAATTTTAGAATAAGCTGATAAATTTTATAAAACAAATGAACAGAAACTCTTTTATGATCTTGATTGGTATTGCATTGACTTTATACGTCAGTTTGGGGAGAATAAACATTTTATAACATTTAGTTTTTCCATCTAGGAACATAGAATGGACATTTGTTTATTTAAATGTTTCATTTTCCTCAGTAATATTTTATTAATTTTCTATGTGGAGTTCATAAACATATTTAGTTAGATTCATTCCTAGGTGTTTGATATTCTTTTTTTTGGGGGGGGGGCGGTGGTTACTGGGGATTGAACTCAGGGGCACTTGACCACTGAGCCACATCCCCACCTAAGGGTCTCACTGAGTTGCTTAGTGCCTTGCTTTTGCTGGGATGCTGGGATCACAGGTGTGCACCACTGCGCCTGGCTGTTTGATATTCTTGATGCTGTTATAGATGATATCATTATGCAAATATCACTTAATAATTGTTGCTAGTATATGGACGTGTGATTAATTGAAAAAAAATTTTATTTTTTAGTTACAGTTGGACACAATACCTTTATTTATTTATTTATTTTTATGTGGTGTTGAGGATCGAACCCAGGGCCTCGCATGTACTAGGTGAGCGCTCTACCGCTGAGCTACAGCCCTAGCCCCTGATTAATTTTTGCATATTGGCATTATGTCCAGCAATCTTACTAAACCCATTAATTCTTATAATACCTTTGTAGATCCTTTTGGATTTTCTCTATACATAATTATCTATGAATAGTGAGTACTATTAGTTCATTTTTTATAACACTCATGTTTCATATTATTTTCTTTTTTTAACTGAAATATCTAGGACCTCTAGTATAGTATTGAATAAAAGTGCTGATAAAAGTTATCTTTTTCTGGGGTTGGGGTTGCATAAAAATAAAATAAAGGTATTGTGTTCACCTGTAACTAAGTAAATATTAAAAAAAGAAAATAGTTATCTTTTTCTTATTTTTCATTTCAAAGAGATACCTTATACTATGTCACCATAAGTAAGTATATGTAAGGTATTTATTGTAGATATTCTTTTTCAGATAAAGGAAGTTTCCTTTTACTTGTAGTTTTTTTTTTTTAAGAGAAAGAGAGAGAGAGAGAGAGAGAGAGAGAGAGAGAGAGAGAGAGAAGAATTTTTTAATATTTAGTTTTTAGTTCTCGGCGGACACAACATCTTTGTTGGTATGTGGTGCTGAGGATTGAACCCGGGCCGCACGCATGCCAGGCGAGCACGCTACAGTTTGAGCCACATCCCCAGCCCTTACTTGTAGTTTTTTGAGGGGGGGATTGAACTCAGGGGAACTTGACCACTAAGCCACATTCCCAGCTCTATTTTGTATTTTATTTAGAGATAGGGTCTCACTGAGTTGCTTAGTGCCTCACTTATTAATCTTTTAATAAGGTGAAATACATAGACTGATTTTCAAGTATTAAACAAACATTGGATTTCTGGAATAATCTCAATTTGATTATAGTGTATTATATTCTTGGATTCTGTTTGCTCTTGTCCCCCCCCCCCCCCCCCCGCTTTTTTTTCGGTACTGGAGAATTGAACCCAGGGACGCCACTACTGAGCTACATCCCCAGCTCTTTTTACTTTTTATTTTGAGACAGGGTCTCACTAAGTTGCTTGGGGCTTGGCTAAGTTGCTGAGGGTGGCCTCGAATTTGTGATCCTCTTGCCTCAGTCTCCGTATGCCACGACACCTGTTTTTTTCTTTTTTTGAAAAGCCAATTTAATCCTTAGAGATTGTCTTTGGGGTTTTCTTGGCAGTGTGGAAGTGCTTCTGAGCTGACTTTTCATAGAGCTGTTTTAAAAAAAGCTTTAGCATTTGCTTACTGTAGGTTCATTCCAGAGATAATCAGAACACAGGTAACGTTCTACCAACTATCTATGTCTGTTCACTTCTCTACTATGTATCTGTATATTCTGCCGTGTCTTATTTTACCATAGATGGACTCTGTGCTTTTACATAGGGCCAATTCTTTCGCAAATATATATACTAGATCTTATTTGCTTGTTTACTTAGGGGCATCATTATTAGTTAACTCTTCTATTTTCAAATCTGTTTTCCCTTTTCTCCTAGGTCATTTAATTAGCCTGTGTTGTAAACTGAATGTTTGTAACTCCCCAAATTCATACACTGAAGTGCTAACCCCCAGTTTGATGGTGGTAGGAAATGGAGACTTTGGGAAGTACTTTGGGTTAGATAAGGTCACAAGAATGGATGTGTTAGGATTAGTGCCCTTACAAGAAGAGATAAGCAAGCTTGCTTTTTCTGCCATGTGAGGGTACAGTGAGAGGATGGTCACCTACAAGACAGGAAGAGAGCCCTCACCAGAACTCAACCAAGCTGACACCCTGATCTTGGACTCTTAGCTTCCAGAGCTATGAGGAAATAACTTTTTGTTGCTTAAGCCACCCCAGTGTTTCTTTTTTTGTCTGTTTGTTTGTTTTTTGTTATGGCAGCCCAAGCTGACTCATACAGCGTGGTATACCAAATGTGCTATAATCGTGTTCATTGTAGAATAAGTAAATAACAATAACTCGTGGCTTTCCCTCCCAACTTCTGCCACAGTTCCCTGTCTTCCTTGTAAAATCTAGAAAGTGTTGCTGTCTGCCACAGTTCCCTGTCTTCCTTGTAAAATCTAGAAAGTGTTGCTGTCTGCTTGTGTTGAGCCCTCCCACCATCACTTCTCTGAAACTGTCCTCATGAGACTTCCTATTACTGAATCCTGTGGTTAATTCTTACTAAACCTATCAGCATAATTTAACTTGGTTGGTTATTTCCACCTTCTTTTAAAGCCTTACTTTTGTTTAGAGAAGTTTTAGATTCCTAGCAAAATTGAGAGGAAGGTATAGAGAAATCTTATATACGCTCCACTCCCAAACATGCATAGCTTTTCTCACTAACAGCATCTCCCAATAGAGTGGTACATTTGTTGTTAATGATGCACCTACATTGAAGAATCATTACCACTTAAAGTCAGTACTTATATTACACTCTTGGTGTGTACATTCTGTGGGTTTGGAAAACTATAATGACATATATCTATTACAATGTCATATTGGATATTTTCACTGCCCGAGAAATCCTGTATTCCTCTTTTTAATTGTGGCTGCCTTTCCTGTTTTTTTGGTGTCACAGTCTCTATTTTTAAATTTTGGGGTACCTAGGACTCATTTCTTGGACCTCTCCTCTCTCTATACTCTTTATTCTTGGAGATCTTGTCTTATGGTTTCAGATGCCACTTAATTGCTATTTTTATATGCTGATGACATTCAAATTTATATCTTTTGGCTGTATTTCTCCTCTAATTTTCACTCCCCTCACCTTGAATTATTCCTCTGATGGCTCTAACTTCAGAATATATCTACATTCTACTCACTTGGACATTATAATCTGGTTGAAGTCATCATTTATCACTCATATATTTTGTTTTTAAATATATTTTAGTTGTCAGTGGACCTTTATTTTATTTATTGATACATGGTGGTGAGAATCGAACTCAGTGCCTCACATATGCTAGGCAAGCGCTCTGCCACTGAGCCACAACCCCAGCCCTTATCACTTGTATTTTTACATTATTTAAAAAAAATTTTTTTTGGTGGTGGTACAGGGGATTGACACCTGGAATGCTCTATCATTGAGCTATATCCCCATTCCTTTTTATTTTGTATTTTGAGACAGAGTCTCAGTAGGTTGTCTAGGGTGGCCTCAATCTTATGATTCTTCTGCCTCAGCTTCCTGAGTCACTAGGATTATATGTGTTCACCATTGTGCTTGGCTTATATATTAAAATTTTCATTACAGTATTTTTCCAGTTTTTGCTTTCTTCCTGTAATTTCAAACCGACTGGTGGAATTAATCTTTTAAAAATGGAAGTCAGATCATGTCACTCTTCTGTTAAAAACCGTCAAAAGGTTTCTCATTTTATTTCTGAAAATCCTGAGTCTTCATGATGGCCTATCAGGCCTTATATGTACTAGGTCCCCCATCACACCTTTGACCATATCTCTGGTTATTTTCTCCCTGTATGCTGGACTCCATTCAAACCTCATTGTTGTCCCTAAACAGGGTAAGGATGTTCCCATCTCAGAGTTTTAAACTTGTTGTTCTCTTGGCTTATAAAACTCTCTTTCCCCAGAGATCAGTAAGGCTTTCCCCCGTTAATTATCACCTGAGTGTGGTTCTCCCTAAGCACCTCTTTTAAAATTTTACAGTATCTTACTCTGCTCTATTCTTTTTGCTTGCCTTAATTTTACTCATAACATTTATAGGTAGGAGTCTTTATTAGTTTTCTTTTATCGTGTAACAAATGACCACAAACTTAGCAATTTAAAATCAAACGTCAGGCTGGGGCTCTAGCTCAGCGGCAGAGTGCTTGCCTTGCATGCATGGGGCACTGGGTTCGATCTTCAGCACCACATAAAAATAAACAAATAAAATAAAGGCATGCTGTCCATCTACAACTACAAAACAAAAAAACCCCACCCAAATATCTATTAGCTCCTGTAGATTAGGAGTCCTAGATGGTTTATCTAGAAGCTTCTGATCAGGGAGGATCGGAAAGGTAAATAAAAATGTCAGGGCTGAGTTTTCATCTGGTGGCTTGACTAGGAAATAATTAATTTTCAAGCTCACTCAGGTTTTTGTTGGAATTTATTTCTGTGCAGCTGCATGACTAAGGGGTTTGCTTTTTGACTACTGTTTGCTGAAGACTTCTCCCAGACCCTAGAGGCCTCTCCCAGACTCTAGAGGTTGCCTGTAGTTCTTTGCCATGTGTGCTCCTTTTTGCTTCCCTTCCTAAATAATAGAGCTACCTAAACAACCTGGCTAAGCAGAAATCAAGGAGCCTAAGGGAAAAAGAGAAAATAAATACAGCTAAAATAAGTGGGAAGGGAAAAAACTTAAACTGGATTTAAAAAATAAAACCCTGAGAATTTTGATAAGCCAGTTCAATCATCTTCAAATTTAAAAAAAATCCTTAATATGCAGAGATTCACAAAGAATTTTTCTTGATGTCCAAGAAGCATGGCCCAATAAAGGAAAACTTTTCAGAATCACAGGAAAAATAGTTTGAAAAATAAAAATAGATTGTACTGTCATGTATAACTAAAAAGACCAAATAAAAATAAAAAAGAAAAAAAAGTTTGAAAAATCATGTAATTCATGCTTTTGATCTCTTAAATTATCAAAGTTAAATTACCTTTAACTTTGGATTTTTAACAGTTAGTGCCCCATTACTTTTAAAATTTAACCATGAAAAATAATTCAGATTTTTTTAAACTCATATTTCTTAAGATTAGCATAAGTGAATACTTAGGATAGTCAGTCATTCCTTTGACTTAATGAGACCATTTTGGTGAAGTCTTGAATGATTTAATTGAACCAATTCAGTATGATCAGAGAGCTGCTCTAGATTCCTATTGGAATGTAGCTTTATAATATTCCCAGTTAGTCATTGCTTTGATATCAGCTTGCATATTGTGCATACTATGTATTTAGAACACATTTTCCTGTTATCCCCTTTGAAATATCATTAATGGCATTATGATTATGGGCAGGTAGTATATATACTTTTATTTGAGACATGTACTGTATTTTATTTTTTTAGCTTCCCCCCCATAGCTTTATTGAAGTAAAATTGAAGTATAATAAAATGCACATATTTGAAGTATGCAGTTTGATCAGTTTTGGCATGTATGTAACTAATACAATCAATATAAAAAGCATTTCCATTACTTTTTTAAAATTTGAAATCATGCAGACTGTGTTTCCTGTATGATTTATTACATTAGAAATCAGTCACCTTAAGATATACAGAATCCCACCCCCACATGTCAGCTATTTCAAAATTAAATGCCACACTTATAAATATCTCAGAGGTCAAGGAAGAAAGCATAAGGAAAGTAAATAAAAAGTGCTTTGAACTAAGTGAATATAAAAGCTTAAAATATCAGGATCTCTGGGATGAAACACTACTCAAACGAACATTTATAACTTAAAGTACTTGTATCAGAAAGAAGCTAGGAAATTTTATTTTCATATTATGTAGTAGAGGCCTGGGGATATAGCTCAGTTGGTAGAGTGCTTGCCTTCCATGCACAAGGCCCTGGGTTTAATCCCCAGCACCATTCCCCCCCCCCCCAAAAAAAAAAGTAGTAGGAAGGAAAAAACTAAGATTTAGGAGCAGAAATATATGAAACAGATAAGAAATAATATAGCTAAAATTTGATAAAAATCAAACAAATCTAATTAAGAAAAGAGCAAGAACACAAAAATTAATATCAATGGAAAGGGAGCTATCAGAATTATTCTACAGGTGCTAAAAATATATTAAGGTAATATTCCAATTGTATGCTGACATATGTGACAGCTTACATAACATGATTTATATTAGAGAAGGATCTATGTGCTGCTGAGAAGAAAGTGTATTCAGTCATTGATGGATGAAATATGCTATGTATGTTTATTAAGTCTAAATTATCAATTGTATTTTCTTCTATAGCTTCTTTATTTAGTTTTTGTTTGGAGGATCTATCTAGTGGTGACAGAGGCATGTTAAAGTTATCCAATATTATTGTGTTGTGGTCTATTTGATTCTTTTTTTCTCTTTTAAAATTTTTATTTGTAGAACAAATAGTTGTACATGACAGCAGAATGCATTTTAATTCATCATACATAAATGGAGTGCAATATTTTTATTCTCCGGTTGTACATGGTGTAGAGATGTACCATTCATGCAATCATACATGTACCTAGGGTAATGATGTTGATCTCATTCCACCATCTTTCCTATCCTCATAACCCCTCCTCACCCTTCCCTTTGCCCAATCCAAAGCTCCTCCATTCCTCCCAGGCCTGCCCCCCCATCATAGAAAACATTTGGCATTTGGTTTTTTGGAATTGGCTTACTTTGCTTAGCATGATATTCTCCAACTCCATCCGTTTACCAGAATGCCATAATTTTATTCTCTTTTAATGCTGAGTACTATTTCATTGTGTATATATACCATGGTTTCTTTATCCATTCATCTATTGGTGGATGTCTAAGTCAGTCCCACAGTTTAGCTGTTGTGAATTCAGCTGCTGTAAACATTGGTGTGGCTATGTCATTATAGTATACTGATTTTAAGTCCTTTGGATATAGACCAGGAAATGAGGAGGTTTGTTTGATGTATGTAGATGCTCTATTGTTTGGGGCATAAATTTATGATTGTTATGTCTTGATGTATAATTTCCTTAAGCAGTATGAAATGGCTTTCTTTGTCCCTTCTGATTAAGTTTGGCTTAAAGTCCACTTTATCTGATGTGAGGATAGAAACTGCTGCTTGTTTACGTGATTTATGTGAGTGATATGTTTTTTCCCACCCTCTCACCTTCAGTCTGTGGATGTCTTTGATAGTTGTTCTTATCATGATAGTCTCTTCCTCATTTCTCTTTCTCTTTGTGTGTGTGTGTAAAAGAATTGATAGTACGTTTTTGGAGGAAAACTATTAGGTAAGTCTTTTTCAGACAGCATATTGTTGGGTCTTTTTTTTTTTCCTTCAAACTTTATTGTATCTTTTTTGAATGTCTTTATTTTTATTTATTTATTTTTATGTGGTGCTGAGGATCAAACCCAGTGCTTAGAAATGCCAGGCAAGCGCTCTACCACTGAGCTACACCTTCAGCCCCAGGTCTTGTTTTTTAATCCAATCTTCCAGTCTGTGACTTTTGATTAATGAATTTAGGCCATCAATGTTCAAGGCTATTATTGAGATATGATTGGTATTCCCATTTATTTGTGTTTATTTCTAGTTTTTAATTTGAATTTAGTTTTTCCTTTGATTGACTATTTCTTTAGTGTAGTTCCTTCCTTTGCTGGTTTTCACTTTTTTCCCCCCATTTCATCTTCATGGAATATTTTGTTGAGATTGTTCTGTAGTGCAGGCTTTCTAGTTTCGAATTCTTTTAACTTTTTAAAACATGTATTTTAATATGTATATTGTTTAATGTATTTTTTCATGGAACTGACCAAAGAGAAGATATTTCAGGATTCTCTAGGATTGGGGCTCGGTGGCAGATCCCTGGGTTTTGATACCTAGTACACATTCCTCTTCTGCCCTCTATCCCCCACACTAGTCACCTACACTTGTAAGATGTATGAGAATCTTTGATAGTTGTTCCTATATCATGATAGTCTCTCCCTCATTTCTCTTTCTCTATAGATGTGTGTGTGTGTGTGTGTGTGTGTGTGTGTGTGTGTGTGTGTAAGAGAATTGATAGTACATTTTTGGAGGAAAAACTAATTTGGAATTGTACCTGAAATTAACCTAATTCCCACATATAACAAATATTCTTTTGAATTTTGCCATATATCCTGAACTGTTCATGATGAATATGACAGGTAAGGTTCCTATCCTTGTAAAAATTACCTTCTAATGAGGAAAGAAAGACAGGAAAAACATCAAGTATTAAAGAGTGGTATCCAGGAAATTAAGACAGGATGATGTAGTAGTGCAACTGGGTTTCTGTTAGAATAGATAGTCTTTATAAGAAGGTTTTTTGTTCAGGGAACATCAAGTATGAAAAGTATGAATTATCTGAGGTTGAAATTAGCAGGGATTTTTTTTTCGGGGGCAGAGGGAGTACTGCGGATTGAACCCAGAGGTGTTTTATCACTGAGCTATATCCCTAGTCCTATTAAGTTGCTGAGGCTGGCCTTAATTTTGAGATCTTCCTGCCTCAGCCTCTTCTGCTGCTGGGATGATAGGTGTGTTCCGTTATGCCTAGCAGGAATAAGTGGAGATTATTGCAGAACAACAGAATGTTATAGTGGCTAGAAGAGAATTTAAGATACATCCAGGTTAAGATGTCAAATAGGAAGGTTCTTTTTTAGAGAGACAGGAGTTTGCTGGAAAAGTCAAGATTAGAGATGTGGAGTTTGAATTCATGAGCAAAAGGTGGTGTTTAAAGTTATAGGCCCAGTGAAATTAACTGGAGAGACAGTTTATAATAGAGAATGGGACTCAGGATCAAATCCTTCAAGCATTAAGTAGGAAAAAAGGGGGAGAAGCCTACAAAGAATTCTGAGAAAGAGTGGCCGTGCAGTAGAAAGAAAACTAGGAAAATGTGACATTAGAAAAGTCAAGAAATACAAAAGAGGGCCGGGGTTGTGGCTCAGTGGTAGAGTGCTTGCCTAGCGTGTGTGAAGCACTGGGTTTGATCCCTAGCATCACATAAAAATAATAAAAAAAAAAATGTATTGTGTCCATCTAAAACTAAAAAATATATATATTTAAAAAAAGAAGAAATACAAAAGACTCAAGAAGGAGGAATAGTCAAATCTATCAAATGGCCTAGAACACATGATAGAACAGTTTGAATGTGTGTACGTAGTCTAGTCCTAACAGTGCATAATTAAAATATAAGCTTAAGGAAACTCAAAATCATATGATTTTATGATTTTAGCTATCACAGAAGAAGCTGTAGTTTTTAGAGATATAGTCTACTTCTCTGCCCCTCCACTTGGGTAGGACCCAAGTTAGCACCTTCTTAGATCTAGACCCTTAGTGTACTCTCTTAAATGGACCCTCCTGTAATCCACTCTTCTCACAGAAGTTAGTTGAACATACCACTCCCCTGTTCATAGTTCTTTAATGACTCATATTTGCTCATAAGATGAAGATTACCAATTCTTACCCTGGTCTGTGAGGTTCTTCTGTGTAATCCGGCCCTTGTAGCTTCTCTCCACCTTAATATCTACCACAGTGATGTCCTTTCAGGGCTTTGAATTTGCCAAGCTCTTTGCTGCTTTCAAGGCCTTTAGTCTTCCATTCTCTCTGTTTAGGGAACACTCATCCTTCCCTGTTCATCTTCTAAGCATTCTCCCATTCTTTTTTTGGTACTGGGGATTGAACCCAAGAATGCTTTCCACTGAGCTATATATCCTTAGCCCCTACTCTCTTTTTAAATTTTTTTAAAATTTTGAAACAGGGTCTTGCTGAGTTGCTTAAGGCTTTGCTAAGTTCCTGAGACTGGCCTCGAACTCACCATACTCCTGGTTCAGCCCTCCAGTTAACTAGAGATTATAGGTGTGCACCACTGGCTGTGTCCCTCCATTCTTGATGTAACCTCTGACTGTGGTAGGCCGCCATGTCATGTGACCAGCGTTTTTCCTCTCCTGATTGGTTGAGGCACTGTCGGTCACTTTCAGTGATCTGGCCACTTTTAAGTGGCTGTAGATGGTAGCCTAGCCCCGATTTTGAGAGTAGTAAAAAAAAAATGTAGCAAATGTTTGTTCATCATGCATAGGCGTGTCTTCCTACAGCCCCATGGGTCGAGCTATGCTCACCTGTTCCTTTGTGATATTAATCCTTTGCTCTGATTGAGATAGAATGTTCCATGGAAACGCCCTTTGTGTGTCCCCTTCTCTTACTCTGCCCTTGGGTGTGGCCTTCCTAGACGTCAGTCAACCTGCTGACAGCAGACATCATGAAGCTAGACTCAGCCCCCTGAAACCTGACTCCTTGCCTCATTTGAATGGCTTTTCCTCAATAAAAGGGGTCAGCACGGGTTTGCGCTCTCTATTTTTCTGTGGACCCTTAAGGTCAGAGGAGCCATCACAGGACCCCCAAAGAAAAAGGTATCTCTGTCTCTTATGTGGTTATTTTGTGCAGCCCAGTTCCCCTGGAGTGATTCTGAGTGTTTTAGTCACGAAGAATGTGACATCTGACCTCCCAGATGGGGTCAAATCTCCCAATTAAATGATTTCCTAGTTCCCTCTATTTTTTATCTGTAGAATTTATTTCATTTATAAATGAAATGATAATGTGTGTCCCTATTAAGTGTTGTCTTTCCTTCTAAAAAATATATTTTATTGTCCCTGTCTCCATCCCTGCCCCAACTGTATCTCCAGCAGTTCAGCCTGCGTTTAATAAATATTTGTTGTTTGAATGAATCTTGTAACTTATTCTGTAGTTGTACAGGTAGTTAATACCATACCATTATAACCCATTTGTGTACTACAGGTTGATTTTGATTTGAAGTAAAAAAATGGCCTGAAAACCTTTGAATTTCCTAGGGTGACATTTGGCTCTTTAATAAATCTGTATCTGGATGTGAACAAATGCAGTAAAATAATTGGTTCTTATGAAATATATTTTAAAAGGCATGTAATTGGATTGAATTATAAGTATGTTTGGGATGGGGAGTTTATTTCAGTGGTAGAGCCTTTGCCTAGTATGTGCAAGGCCCTTGGTTTGATCTCTAGCACTGTCAAAAGAAAAAAAAAGGAAAGAAAAAAAGAATAGTATACTGATACAAATTTTGTGATTTTTAACCCCTCCCTAGAAGAACTGTTAAATACCCACAAAAAATATTGTTTATTTTCAAGATTCTTCCTTTTCTGTTAATGATTTCCTTCCCATTGTTTTCATGTTTCTAATTATCTCTCTTTGCTTACCCTAATATGTGATTGTTTTCTTTACCTGTAACAACTGAGTAAACACTGGGATTATTTTAGGGTCTATGGTCTTTAGATAGAGTCCCTTAATACTTCAAAAACTACTCAAGACATATGTAAGATAATCATTATTCATTGTCTGAACATCTCTTTGAACTCTCATCCCTAATGAATCTAAAGGATGCCTTTGTACTTCCAACAGAGATAAATAATAATACTGAAAGCACATTCCTCTTAAATGGAGCAATTAGGCTTTAAGCTTCTTAATGTGGTTCCCCTCCAGTTTGTGTACTCCAGTATCTTCTTTGAATTTTTATTGCACACAGACTTAGAAGTAGATCATGGAGGATTTTTTTTTTTTCATTGTTTAAGTCATCTTGCTCTAGGCATCTTATGTTCAGTTCTCTTAAGAGCTAAGTATTTCATAATTCTTATGGAAAGATAAGAATCCTTTATTGGTAAGAATCCTCTGAGGGTTAAACAGATGTGTCTTGGGTTTAAAAAGTTTATTTCCTCATGATTTTGAAAAGATACCACATCTAATTAAGCTTCTCTTGATAAAAAGAACAGAAATTAACTTCAGAATGTTGGGCAGTTTTTGCTACCCCCCCCAATCTGTTTTGCTTCTGTTAATAAAGCTAAGTTTGTCTAACTTCATAAAACAGATGGTAACCATGTGGATCTCTCACTGGAAGGCATTTTCTACCACCTCTGCTAGACATGACAGGATTTCAATTTAGGAGTTATGGGACCCAAATCCAATTACTTTCAGAATTTTTGGTACTATAGTTCATTGAATACTTTTGTTGATATGGTCCAATTAAAAAAAAATGTGGGGAGTTATATTTTTCTTGGGGTTAAGAGTATTTGGAATTTTTTTTGAGCTTAAAATAAAATCTTACTTATTAAAGAACTGTTTCTCCCCACAACTCATATCTGACTAATTTTTTTTTGTCATTTATTTTTTTAAATTATTTATTTATTTATTTTTTATTTTTTTTATTGGTTGTTCAAAACATTACAAAGCTCTTGACATATCATATTTCATACATTTGATTCAAGTGGGTTATGAACTCCCATTTTTACCCAGTATACAGATTGACTAAATCTTTAGTTCAAGAATTGGTTTCTTTAGTTTATTTGCTAGAAAGTGTTCTTGAAATTCTGTTTGTTTATGTTCATAAAGTTTATCTCTCTGAACATTTTATATGTAACAGTTTGGTTAATTTGTAAAAATTTTCAGGTAATTTAAAATATTCTGATTTCTTTATTAGAAGATTGCGTCTTTGAGTGAAAACCTGAGCTTTCCAAGACCTAGAGTGAGATTTGAGGGGGGTGATTTAGCAGGAAAGAGGATAGGGCCACAGGTTTTCTAGAAGCTTTTTTTATGAGAATGCTGTTCCCAGATTCAGTGTTTCATTTATTTAAGAATTGACAGAGCAACCTCTTTTCCCATTTCAAAATGGAAATCTTTCGTATTTTTACCATAGGATGGATTTAATATAAAAATGTGGAAAGTTTTCCTGCCATAGTATGTAACCCCCAATTAAAACAATTATTATTTTCTATTTAATATATATCTTTACAAACTTTTTAATGCCTTTGCAAGTAATACAGCCTCAAATTATGTCATGTTCTTAAAACTTAATTTCTTTCACTGGATGCTTCAACCATTAGAGACATTTCTTTATTCATGTAATCATTAAAAGCTGTGTATTTCCTTTAACCACTATTATGTAACTGCAACTGCCATGTATTGTTATGTTGTGCTTCATTTTCATTTAGTTGAACTTATTTCATTCAGTTCTAATATTTCAACATATTAAAAATATTCCTTATGAATTAGAAGAAGTGTTTAGTTTTTAAATATCTGGGAATTTTTAAAGATCTCTTTCTGTTATTGAATACTCATTTAATTCTGTTGTGGTTTTAGAGTTTCAGGCAGTAACATGAAAGTGGGGCTGCTTCATTTGAGGGAGAGTCCGTGGAAATGGGAGAAGGTACTAGAGTACCACCTGCTTGTGGAGTTCTTTTCCTTTGTCACTTCTGGGGCGGTCTCAGGTACAACTAGGGTTTTTGAGGTACATAGTCTGTAAATTGGTTACTAGAAAATGATGCTAAGATGAGGAAGATAACATAGAGGAAAACACCTGGTACAATGTTAGGTGATTGTTTCAAAGTAGGTACTGAAAAAGCTTTATTGTATGATTAAAATATCCAAACAAGTGAGACATTAATAGAAACATAACATTTCTTTAATGCAGTATAAATTGAGACTACCAGGGAAGGAAAAAACATAGATTTGCCTAACCCAGATGAAAATATTTGAATCTATATATGCTTTTCAGAAATATTTAATTCCAGTGTTTCTTAAGAGGTTGATATTTTTGTATAAATGATGATATTTATTATTTTCTTTAATGTACTTTTCACTGTCCAGGATAAAGTATTGTAAAGCAGGTAGTTTCTATTAAAGAAGATACAATTACTTAGGTCTATAACAAAATAGTCAGAACTAAGTAAAATGATAAAATTAATATCTATACCTTTAAATATTTTAAATAGGTATAGAAATGATTCTTGACAGCTTCCTGAATGCTTTCTCATCATTTAGAGTAGGGATCAGAAAACTATTGGCCTATGCAATAAGAATGTTTTTTACATTTTAAACAGTTGTAAGAATAAAACGAAGAATAATCTGTTTTGCAGATGTAGTGACCCACAAAACCTAACTTATTTATTGTCTGTCTGGCCCTTTAGAGAAAAAGTTTTCTGATTCCTAATTTAGAGCAGAAAGTAATTCGTATTTAAGAATTTCACCCTTCACCTGCCTCTAAGGTGTCTTTGGTTTCCTGTCTTTGAACATGAAAGATTTGGATTTGGAGAAGTCTGGAGCCAACTTGCTCTCTTATGCTCAGAGTCAATTATCCCACATAGAAAGAAAAACCAACAAAACAGTTTCACCTTTTGAGAATTCAAAAAGGAAAGGATGATAATAGTGACTGATGAGATAACATGGCATATTTCTTAGCCATTTTGAACTTATCTAAGAAGATACCATCAAAATCTTTTCAGTGACCCATGGATCTTGAAATAGGAAAAATTGGTATCAGTCTTTATTTCAAAAACTCCATTAAGGGTTGGGGTTGTGGCTCAGTGGTAGAATGCTTGCCTAGCATGCACAAGGCACCGGGTTCAATCCTCAGCACCACATAAATGTAAAATAAAGATATTGTATCTACCTAAAGCTTAAGAATAAATATTTTTAAAAAACTCCATTATGCAGAGAAGATTGCTAATGAAAAAATTGTTCCTTTGTTTTTCAAGAATTGTGTTCTTTAGATCATTTTAGGTTTGTTTATATATATAATACATAGGTTTACACATTAGTTTTTAGATCTATCTTAAGTTTTTAGAGATGTCTTAAGTTTTTAAAGTTTATACTTCTTAAATTTTGATTTGTGTATGTGCAAATTAATTTTATATTGATGTCTGATATTTTGCAGGATGACTGTCTTTTGAAAGTATGGTATCCTATGACTGGTTGGAAGTCTTCAATTATTCCTCAGGATCACCATGAAGTGAAAAGGAGACAGACTTCTACTCAATTTTCCTTTGTTTATTTGGCACATCCCCGGGCAGTGACAGGTTTTTCATGGCGTAAAACTAGCAAGTATATGCCCAGGTTAGATAAATTTAACATATTTTTATATCTTTATAAACATAATGAAAATAAAATCCTTTTACTGTGCTGACATGGTTGCTCAACAGAATAGACACTGGAGTCAAGCTGTCTCAGTTCAGGGCCTGCTATTATCACTAGCTTTATGAGCTTGTGACTTTATGCTTTTGAGCTCTTTATGCTTCAGTTTTTCTTTCTGTAGGATAAATTTAGTTTATCTAAAAAACTAAATTTATCTCTGAGATACCACCTCAGAGAGTTATTGTGAGACGAAATGTGTTTATGTGTGTGAAGTACCTAGTATGTGCCTGGGAAATGTTAGCTGGTATTGTGAGTAGTAACTGTCATACTAAAAGATTCTAAGATTTATATGAAAGTAGTAGGAAAACACACAATGAGGGCAAATAAAGCATAGTAATAAGCTGTCAATAATACATGTGGTGATAATATATACAGTGAATAAAATGCATTTTTTAAATTTTTATTTTATCTTAGGGCTATCAACAGAACTTTCTCAGAGAATTTTTCTTATAGGGGGCTTTACTAGGAATTGAACCCAGGAGTACTTTACCACTGAACCACATCCTCAGCACTTTTTATTTTTATTTTTGAGACATAGTCTCACTAAGTTACTTAAGGCCTCTATGAGTTGCTGAGGCTGGCCTTAAACTTGCAATCCTACTGCCTCAGCCTCCTGAGTTGTTGGAATTACAGGCATGTGCCACCATGCTCAGCCTTTTCAAAGAATTTTTTTTATTGTTGTTGATATTCCACTGTAAATATCTGTTTTTTTCCCCTAATGTCAATCAGAAGATGCTGCCTTTTTTTTTTTTTTTTTTTGAGATGATGTCTTGCTGTGCTACCCAAGCTGGTCTTGAACTTCTGGGCTCTAGTGATTCTCCTGACTCAGACTCCCAAGTGCTGGGATTATAGGTTTATAACACCATGCCAGGATTCAAAGTATTTTCTATTACATCAATGCTCAATATCCATGGGACATTGTTTCTGGGACCTCTCACAGATACTAAAATCTGTAGATGCTCAAGTACTTTATGTAAAATGGTATAAATTTTTCATCTAACCTACATAATCTTCCTATATACTTTAAACCATCTCTAGATTACTTATAATACCTAGTACAATGCAAATGCTATGTAAATAGTTTGTTATACTCTATAATTTAAGGACTAAGGACAGGAAAAATGTCTGTACATACTCAGTGCAGATGCAGTTTTTTCCTCCACAAATATTTCCAATCTGCTGTTGAAAATCCATAGATACAGATTCATGGGCATGAAGGGCCAACTGTGTAAATTTTCTCTTATTGTTTTGACATCTCTTAAAGGTACTTATAAAATTTTTACAAAACAAGTTATACAGATGATTCTTGTATATACAGATCTAAGAAAGCTGTTTGACATTCAGAATCTTACATAGACATTTGTTTCCTCCATGAAGTAGGGTTATTTCACTTGCTGAATGAGAATAGCATACATTATAGAGATGCTTAGGAAAAGAAAACAGGGGAAATGTATACATTTTTGGACTTCAAATTTAAATATTTTTCTATTTAAATTATTCACATATCTTGAAGACACTTGTAATATACTTTTTTGACTGAACTAGATTCTGTATAAACATTTTTTGAAAGGAAAATAATTTTTTCTCTCACAGTAAGCAGTTACTTCAACTGCTTGGTGCTATGATGTTTTTACTGAATTTAATAGACATTGGTTTATAGTTTGTAATAATAATTTACAGTTTTATTATGAAGATGCTTATTTGTTTGCCTATTTATAGTTGCTTGAATTATAAGAAGTATGATGCAAAATAAAACTTCTGCCATAAGGCAGATTATTTAATTACATTTAATGGTCTTTTATTATAATCATTCTGTAACTTACAAGGGTTTCTTTTGATGTTCTGTTTCAAAAATAATATTCCTTGAGAGAGAAAGAGAGAGAGTGTGTGTGTGTGTGTGTGAGAGTGTGTGTGTGTGTGTGTGTTTACTGGGGCTTCAGAGTCTGGTTTTCAAGCTGCACATATGTAATCAGACCTTAATTTCTATTGCTTTTATCAAGAGCACTTCCCAGTTTTTATGATTGTACAGTGATATAGGATTTTAAGCTCTTTGATTGCTTCTGCCCATACAGTGTTTTATATTAATGTCATCTTCATACATGAAGAACCAAATATTAATAGCTTTTAATTGATTAGTGGAATTGTTATTCATGGAAACCTTTGTTTACTTCTCTTTGATGTTAGGGGTTCTGTCTGTAATGTGCTGTTAACTTCATGCCATGATGGCGTGTGCCGGCTCTGGGCAGAAACTTTATTACCAGAAGACTGTCTTTTGGGTGAGCAGATTTGTGAGACTACTACTTCCAGCATTGCCAGCACCCTTTCTCATTCTGGAAGACAAAAAGACAGAATACAACATGCTCTTGAGGTATTGTATTATTTAAAGTGGTAAATGAATTTCAAAGGTATTTTTCTGTCCCAAATTCATAAGCTAAGATAGCAGACGGTACTTGTAATGATGAAATTTATAGCAATAAATTCTCATTTATTTTATGCTTGTGAGTATATATATTTTATGCCACTGTAAAGCCAGATAGAAATAGTAATGATCTCAGACATGTAGTCTAGGTAAGTCATGTAATTTTAATTTTTTATTTTGCATATCAAATATCAAAGTCTATGAAAGTAGCTAAACATGTAAAGGTTCTTGAAATTAGTTGTAATTAAAAGTGTCTGGTTTTTGTTTCATGAGGTTTAAACTTTATTTTTATTTGTCTCATTAAAAATGACCATTTGTTCCTTAAGAATAAAAATTTTGTTTTTTTTAACAAAACAAATAAATCATATCATTGCTTTATACTAAGGTTGAATATTTTGAAAATGAAATCATTGTTTTCATTTTGTAAATACAGTATGAAAAAAGGTTCTTTATAAAAGATTAGATTACTTATGATATATACCATCAACTGTTGTGTCTAGTAGGGATTAATGAATAAAATGAGATATACATATATCTTATTGAAAATTATCAAAAATTTCTTAAACATAAGTTCCTCTTTTTCTTGTGACTATTTTTATTACATAGGAATTCTTATTCACAAATTAGACTAAGAAAAGGAATGTATAATCAAGCCAATTCAGTCATGCATGTTAAATATATTTTTCTTCAAAAGATTGAGATCATATAATATAGAAATGTTTTATAGCTTATTTTTATACTTAATATATTATCAGCATCTCTCTACATTACTAATTATACTTGTACATTATATATTTACAGTAATTGTTTAATAGTTGCATAATCAAAGTGGTTTTGCTAAGCAGAAATATTTTATGAGTTGAATAGTTTAAGGATATGGTCCTTTAAAATTTTATATAAAGTAGGGAAGCTATGATACTATTTGTTATTAGCCATTATTTATATGCTTTTTACAATATTCAAAGCATAAATGAAATTAAAAGTGGAAGTCAGAACAGTTCCAGTTATCTTTTGTTTTGATATTGAAATTTAGTATAAGACAGAGTCCTAAAATTTAACTTTATATTTATTTATAATCATTTACATACATAAACTCATGTAAATTGGTTTTTTTTTTTTTGGTACTGGGGATTGAACCCAGAGGTACTTTACTACTGAGCCACATCTCCAGCACTTTTAAAATTAAAAAAAAATTTTTAGTTTGAAACAGGGTCTTATTGAGTTGCTTAGGTCCTGGCTAAGTTGCTGAGACTTACCTCGAACTTGAAATCCTCTTTTTTTTTTTTTTTAAAGAAAGAGTGAGAGAGAGAGAGAACTTTAATATTTATTTTTCAGTATTTGGCGGACACAGCATCTTTGTCTGTATGTGGTGCTGAGGATCGAACCCGGGCCGCACGCATGCCAGGCGAGCGCGCTACCGCTTGAGCCACATCCCCAGCCCTTGAAATCCTCTTGTCTCAGTCTCCCTAGTTGCTGGGATTACAGTCATGTGCCATCATGCCCAGATACTCATGTAACATTTTATCTTCAAATTACATAAAGCCTTTGGAGACTAAAGGTTTTTAGACATCTTTGTATCATCCATGCTCCCTAATATGTTGCTCTTCAAGTGTTAAAATGAATTACTAACTGTGACATAAAATAAAACAAAAAAGATTGGTAAACATGTAACTACAGATTTGACAAACATTTCTATGTTTTAATAATGTCATTAATAATTATATTAATAATGTTACTTAATGATGTTATTAATAATTAAAAATATATATTTTTAAAAAGCCTGATTGACTCTAAGCTATTTTGCTTTCTGATAGCCTTTCTTATAAAATTCCTGTTAGGTCTATATAACTGTATATATATTCTTTTTTAATTTCTTTTAAAAATATTTTTAGTTGTCGATGGTCCTTTATTTGATTTATTTATATGCGGTGCTGAGAATCGAACCCAGGGCCTCACACATGCTAGGCAAGTGCCTTGCCACTAAGCCACAACCCCAACCCCATGTATATATATTCTTAAATTATACTTTTTGTTACTAGGAGAAAGTACCATTGGTATTTGGTCACTTTTGCCAATATAATTTAAAATTATGATAAATGTCAGTGATCTACTGAGAATAATTTGATAAGCAGTTTGGACCAATGGAAATAAGAAATCCATAGTAGACTAGAGGCAGAGGACATACCATAGAACTGATAGTGTTTTCTATATGAAAAGGGATAAGGGTTAGAGAAATTGAAAAGGAAGATCAGATATATTACTTTAATAGAGAAATAATTGATAGCATGCTAGTTTATTTAATTGAATGTGGGAAACAAAGGAAAATAATTAGAAAGCATGATATTGGGGGCTGGGTTAGGTTAACAGATTAAAGAAGTACTGTGAAATGGGGTTATGATGTGAAGAAAAGATCATGTCCAAAATAGTCCACATGAGCAGGTAAGCTAGTGAAGAATTCTAGTCATACAGATCTATTTCAATTTAAATCACATAGGTCAACACTTGAATAATGAGGACTTTCCTGTCTATTCTTATCTAAGTAGGTTTCTCTTGTTATTTTAGTACCTAGTTTTCTTCTTTATATTAGAGAGAATTTAATTTGGTTGTTTAGCTCACTGTTTAGTTCTAAGGAAGAATTTTGGTAGGCAATATTCTTCCTGGTAGGAAGATTCAGTAGTTTTATTTTTACTGTTCTGATTAGGAAATACCATTTCAGTAGGTAGAGACCTACTGAAAGCAGTCTTTGAACCTCCTAATCTTAACCAGAAGTATTTGTACCTTGAATAAGTATTTCTGAGAAATTTATAAATTTATAAAAACTGTAAAGAATATATTCAAAATTGTTCTACCATAATTATGAAAGATGGGGCTGGGTTTTGGCTTAGTGGTAGAGTGCTTGCCTAGTAGGCACAAGGCCATGGTTCAGTCCTTGGTACCACTACTACCACCACCACAAAACAAAATGAGAAAAAATAAATGAAAAAGTTTTTCTTAAAATTGTCAGGTTCTACAGGGAGGAAAGTCTTAAAATTTTTAATAACCAACAGTTATTTGGGGGTGTGGGAGTATAACCTAGTGGTAGAGTGCTAGCTGGCATGGTGAGAGACACATTTTGATCCCCAGCACCACAAAAAAGAAGAGAAAAAAAGAAGGAAAAAAAAAAACAACTTCTTTGGTTAGCATTTATTAGACCTTCCAGAGTTGGGTTCAGCAACTATATTTTTATTTTAGACCATTCACCATTTGAAAAATTTAAGAAAAGGACAAAGGAGATCTTCTGTTCTTGTAACTCACACTGATTTAACACCTGACCAGATGGCAACACATGAAGTTCAGAGACACATTTCCCACCATGCCAATGCACTGTGTCATTTTCATATCGCAGCAAGCATCAACCCTGCGACAGGTAAAGGGTAGTATGGTTTTTATTGCTTCTAAATGTGTTGAGGTAAGGTAAAAAATTGAAAAGTGTGACGAATTTTTATAACCTTTTTTTAATTTTATGTTATTATACCATGTTCCCTTTAAAAATACTTATTAATTGGAATGTGTGTGTGTGTTTGTGTGTGTGTGTGTGTTTTAAGAATGGTAACAATTTCTTAAATTGGGTGCATTAGTCAGCTTTGCATTGCCATGACCAAAATATCTGTCTGACAAAAGCATCTTAGATAAGGAAGAGTTATTTTTGCCCATGGTTTCACAGTTTTCAGTCCATGGTCGGTTGGTTTCAAATCAGAAACATCATAGTGGAAGGGGTGGGGTAGAGCAAAGCTGCTCAGCTCATGGCAGCCATCAATGAGAGAGAGTGGGTAGAGAAGGAGGGTTGTGGGGGAAGGTCCCCTAGAGAAGGTAAACCCATTCAGGGCAGGACCCCAGTGACCTACTGCCTTCAACCTGCTGCATTGGAAACCTTGTGTTAAACACGAGACTTTGGTGGACATTCAAAATCCAAACCATAACACTAGGATTTATGTACTTCTCAGAGTATGACTTCCATAAGTGTTTTTGAGCACCTTTGTCTAGAATCTAACAAGGGTTCCAAGTAAATTAGAGCTTGATTGAATCTGGAAACACAAATGGTGGTAGCCTAGTTAATTAGTAAAATTTGTATTTAATATATATGTTTTTAAAGTTATAGTATAATATCACATATAAGTGCACCACATTTCTAGCAAATACTAATTTTTAAATCTCTGGGATTATTGGCATGCATCACCATGCCTGGCTCATAATTGTCAAATAAGAAGGGGATTTGTCTTCATAATCACAATATTATTACTGTATTCATGGAATATGGATAAAATAATATTATAAATAATATAGTTTATATTTAAACCTAGATTTTTTTAAAAAAATACATTTGATTGTTATTTCTCTTTAAATTCCTCTAATCTAGAATAGTCCTTCTCTCAGTTGTCAAAAAAAAAAAAAAGTCTCTGGTCTCAAAAAATTGTCTCTCAGTTGACTTTTAGAATGTGTTGCAGTCTGAGAATGTTTTGCAGTTTGAATACTTGTCCATTATAAAATTTAGATTCAACATTTTTAGCAATAGTATGTACATAGGTAATGTAGTGTTTAATAGGATTATTAACTTATAAATCTTATTTTATATGAATTACTTGATTTTTATCATAAAATCAGGATTTTCCTCCTGATTAAGAAAGAAAGGGAGGGGGGGGGATGTGGCTCAAGCGGTAGCATGCTGGCCTGGCATGCATGCGGCCAGGGTTCGATCCTCAGCACCACATACAAATAAAGATGTGTGTCTGCCGAAAAGTAAAAAAATAAACATTAAAATTAAAATAAAAAGAAAGAATAACTTAGAGCATTAAGATTGGTATTTGTTACCAAATTCAACCAGAGTCTTCTATCTTAATAGACTTTCACTCCCTTTTGCAAAGGACAATTTTTTCTTTCTGTTGAATGAATAATTCATAATATGGATTCAAATTAAAGAGATTAATTTTTTGATTTAGTTTGTTTCTCATGGACTTATCTGTATCATGGATTTCAGTTACCCAAATGGAGAAATTCTGCTATACTTAGAAATTTATCTGGTTTTTGTATTCTTTTGTGGCATTATTTCCTCCCAACTTTTCAGGAAAGTTTTAAACATTCAGAAAAGTTGAATGAATAGTACAGTGAATACTTTTACATGTTCCACTTAGATTCAACAGTTGTTAACATTTCACACAGTTGCTTTATTCTCTCCATATACGTGTGTGCATGTGTGTTCATGTGTGCATATATGTGAGTGAATTTTTTCTTAATCTGCCCTTGTCATGGCACACCACCCTTACTACATAACTTTTAGCAGGTATCTCATAAGACTGAGGAACATCTCTTACATGATCATAATATCATTATTATACCCAAGAAAATTACAAATATTTCTGTAATATCTAATATTCAATTCATATTTAAACTTCTCCAGTTATCTCATTTTTAGCTGTTTTTTTGCTTTATCTTTCCATCTCCCTATCTCCAAACCAGGACTTAATATATGCATTGGTGTATTTGGGTTTTAAATTAGTACTTTAATTTCATGTGAGTCTATATCATTAGTTCTTAATATTTACATTTATCTTTAAATTCAATTAAGGTTTTTTCAAATATTGCTAGAATCATGTTGACTTATTGTTTAGCATCTTTTCTGTGTAAGTTTTTAATTAGTTATTATATAAGTACTAATCATATTTTTAAAGAAATTAAGAAGTCATATTAAAATCTTATCTTTTTTTGTTCGTAGATATTCCAAATGTCCTGATTGGCACTGCATTTAACATTGATGATGGAAATGGGGGATTTGTAGTTCACTGGTTAAACAACAAGGAATTTAATTTTACATCATCAACTGAAATATTTATGCATCAATTACGAAAACTTTCAGAAAAACAATTAGATCATGAAGGTGATGAAACAGATAGAGAAGATGAAGAACGTTCACAGGAGGAAAGAGAAAGAGGTTTACATATGAAACTAGACCATGGTTAGTATCCTGTGTTCAGATTTTTCTATCTCTGAAGTTAACAACTTTCTTTTGTACAGCTTTTAGTTTGAAATATTTTCTTCTTTTTACTTTCCCATTTATTCCATAAGTATTGATCATCTGCCATGGATCAGGCACACTGTGTTAATATTATCTAACTCTCTCTCTCTCTTTCTCTCTCTTTCTGGTATGTATGTGTGGTTCTGGGGATCAAATTCAGGGAATGGTTCATGCTAGGCAAGTGCTCCTACACCCCCAGCTGAAAGTATATGTTTTGTTGTAACAAATTGCTTTGAGTAATATATTACTTCAGAAACTGTATCCTTTTGGGGGGAATAGGTTTTGCTAATCTTAATAATAATGGTAATATGAGTGAAGTAGTAAATATAGTAATTTTCAATTCAGACCAGAGTATAGTTTTCCTGACCATAAGTCAAAAAGGGGATTTGTGGTTTCCAAAGGTAGGGTGCTATTTGTTTATAGTCTTAATGAATAAGTGAATTTTAATAGCATTATTTAATATGTATTCCAATAAATGTATTTTCTGATTCAGAATTATCCCTGGATAGAGAATCTGAGACTGGTACAGGATCATCAGAACATGAAGATGGAGAAAGAGAGGGAAGTCCTAGAATCTATTCACAACCTAGCATCTCAATGCCACTGCCTACAATCCTGCTTGATCGGAAGATTGAAATGCTACTAACAGAATGGAATAAGAATCCTGACATGCTTTTTACAATACATCCTGTAGATGGTACCTTTCTAGTGTGGCATGTAAAGTATTTGGATGAATATAATCCTGGAATATTTAGACAAGTCCAGGTATATTTTTTTGATGAAGCAGTTGTTATATTTCTTAAAAGAAGAAATAGATGCCATGTAGACCTAGCAGATTTTGTTTTTGATAAACAATTTAAAAAAGAGTCTTTTTGCTTTTGAAGAGGACCAATGGCCATTCATTTTGAAAACCTAGTTAGTTAAAGAAAATGAATTTTGGATTTTTTTCCCCCAGTACTAAACATTTGAATATATATATTTTGACTTTTTTCAGAATTTGTGGTATTTTGAGTAAAATTAAGAAAATATTTTGAAAATAAGATTCAGGATGACTCCCCTCCCCCCTGTATTCTAAGATTCATTAGCTAAATTAAAAGCTTTAATGTATTATGTTTCTCAACTTTAGTGCCATGTAGATCATGATCATTGGTCATTTTGATATAAAAGCAAGGCATTAGAAACTTTTTTCTTCTCTCTTTCCTTAGGACATGAATACTGATATGATTATGCATAAATCGAAGAGGGGGATTAGACTGTAATGAGGTTGAAAATGATATGTTTTTGCTAGGAAGCTGGGATTTGGTATTTTGAAAATAGAACTATTTTTGGAGGACTTTTTTGAGAAAAGGCAGATTCGTTACACTGAATTGTATAATTGTGTTTTTCAGGTTTCTTTTTCTTCTCGGATTCCTGTTGCATTTCCCTCTGGTGATGCAAGCTCTCTTAGTAAAAATATCATGATGTATGCCTGTATAAATGCTATGAAAGAGTCTCATCATACTCCATTACACCAGGAGCTGATGTCTGTAGACAGTCCTCATGGATCACAGCCACACAAATCACACACTACAAATGTGAACATTTTAGCTCCCACAGTAATGATGGTGTCTAAACACATAGATGGATCTTTAAATCAGTGGGCAGTCACATTTGCTGATAAGTCTGCTTTTACCACTGTTCTAACTGTATCCCACAAATTTAGGTATTGTGGTCATCGATTTCACCTCAATGACTTGGCATGTCATTCAGTTTTACCACTGTTACTGACATCCTCTCATCATAATGCTTTGTTGACTCCTGAATCAGATTGTCAGTGGGATTCAGACAGTAAATTAAACAGAATAATGGATCCTGTAAAAAATATAAAAGCTTTGTCAAAACAACCTCTCAGAAATGCAGCAACCCGTACATTTCATGACCCAAATGCGATCTACAGTGAACTTATTCTTTGGCGTGTTGACCCAATAGGGCCTTTGTCATACACTGGAGGAGTGTCAGAATTGGCTCGAATTAACTCTTTACATACCTCAGCCTTCTCTAATGTGGCTTGGCTTCCAACTCTTATTCCCAGTTATTGCCTTGGTAAGTGTTCATTTTAATTGTGAAATTAATAGAAGCTTTAAAACTGTTATTTGTTATACTCAATGATTTACATTTTGTCATTACTAAGACATTTTTAATAAGTATCGGGATGTAGGCACCAGACTTATTTTTAGAACCTTTAAGCTTCTTTGTGATATTTTCCTTCTCATAATTTTCTTGTGAATTTTTGGTTAATAATTTTATATTCATTAGTTGTATCTGTTTAATTATGATTCTGGACCATAGTTATGCCTAAAGAGAAAAGTGTGAATATTTGTTTCTCATACTTTTTTATTGACTAATTTTTAGTCAATAATAAAGACTAAAAATTCAGCCGATAAATATTTTAATTCATATTTTTTCTTTCTCAGGCACATACTGCAATTCTGCAAGTGCTTGCTTTGTTGCTTCTGATGGCAAAAATCTGAGATTATATCAAGCTGTGGTAGATGCAAGAAAATTATTGGATGAACTATCAGACCCAGAGTCTTCAGTAAGTATTTGCTAATCATTATTAATACAGCTAAACTGATAAGGAACTTTCTTTTTATTTTGTCTAGGACCTTTATTTGTTAGTTGGTGTTTATGAATAAACATTATGTCTTGACTCTATATGACATACATATGACAAAGTTTTTTGTCTTAATGTGTGTTTCAAGGTACATGAATTAAAATTCCAGTCTATATATCGCACATCAATACATTTACCATATATAAAGAATTTAATAAAGTCACACTATATGCATATATAAATATACCACAGGAAGTTCCACCTTTATGTGTATCTGTAAAGCATCAATCAAGAATAAATAAATAAGCTCAGCATGGTGGTGCATGCCTATAATTCCTGCGACTTGGGAGGCTGACATGGGAGAAACTTAAGTGTAAAGCCAGCCTCAATAATTTAGCAAGGTTGTAAGCAATTTAGTAAGACCCTGTCTCAAAATAAAATAAAATGGGCTAGGGATGTGGCTCACTGGTTACGTGTTTCTGGGTTCAATGCCTAGGACCAATAAACAAACAAACGAATGAAAGGAAGACCAGCAGAGTAGTGGGGGGAAATAAGGGAGAAAAGGACAGGCAAGAAAGGGGGCACCAGGGACTGAAATGGAGTTAATGAAATTCAATGCATTATTTTGTCACAGTGAACCCATTTACTATGTATAACTATAATGCACTAATAAAAGAAAAAAGAAATAATGTGTTTTGAAAAATATGTGTTCCTGACATTTTTCACTCTCTAGTTTGATTCTTTTAATTTTGCTTTTCTCGAAAAATATTTTAAGGAATCTTTACCAAACTGTATGTTTAGGTTGAAAATTTTGAACTTTTTTCAAAGGTTGACTCACCTTTAAGAGGTCCTGTAGTGGGCCAGCATTGTGGTTCAGTGGTAGAGCACTTGCCTAGCATGAGCGAGGCACTGGGTTCGATCCCCCGCACCATATAAAAATAAGCAAATAAAGGTATCGTGTCCATCTACAACTAACTAACTAAATAAATAAAATTCTGTAGTTAGATTATGTTATCAATGGGAAATAGTATCTAATTCTAGTAGTTCTGTATATGAACTGGAAGTCGTATATATTAATTAATATGGAGATTTGAATAGTGAATTTTTAACTTCCCAATGAAAACATTTTATAAAACAACTGTTCTGAAAAATATTTCCAGTATTAAACACTAAATACTGTTTTTGAGTGTCTGTGTACCCATAATTGTATAAAGGATATAAAATACAAGTTTCAGTGCCTACTTTTGAGGGCTTTTAATTTGGATGTGAAGACAAATTATTAATGAAATATTAAATTACAGTTAAAGACAGAAAGAAGAGATATCTAGGGGTGATATGTAATTCATTGCCAGAAGGATGTTATTAGAAGTGTTTTACAATTTAGAGGAAAGAGAGATCAGGTTAAGGTATATATGGAAGCCTTTTTCAAAGACAGTATTTTTGGTTTGTTTAAGATTTAGAAAGATGATACTTTGTCTTTGCCTGGATGAAAGAATGACCTAAAATTAAGTGTCGAGGAAAATATGTGTAGAAAGCTTGTTCAGAGATAGAAAACCAAAAGGGCTAGAGCTAAAGGTTTTGCATAGAGAAAGCCTAGAATAGTACCATTATAGAATTGGAGTTGGAAGATAGTATTTTAAAGGTCATTTAGTCTGACAAGCCATCTGATGTTTTATTCCCTTCTACAACATTGTTGCCAATTTTCTCATCTGGCCACCATTGAAGGAAAACTCAACTCCAAATGCAGGTCATTCTGTCTTTGCATTACTTTTAGTATTTAATTGAATTTCATTTTCTATTGTAAGTCCTAGCCCCACTTGGAATAAGTCTAATATTCCTTGCATACTAGAGTAATTTGGATAATTGAATATAACTTATAACCCCTGAACCTTTTTTCTTCATGCCAAACCTGCTCTTCTCTCAATTTCTTTAACTGTTTTAGTTTCAGACTTGACTACTCTTGTGAGCAGATTTCAGTTTGTCTATACTAAAGCATTATAGGATGAATAGAATAAGTAGTATTATGATCTTTCTTGTTAGATATTGTTATATTTGGTGGTAATTACACATTTTTTGTAATTGATTAATATTGAGCTGAAGTTTTATTTTTGCAGTTAAGTCCTGTGTTCTCCATTCTGTATTTGTGCATTTGAATCTGAAGTCAAAATATAGGCCAATTTTCCCTGTTATATTTTTGTCTTACTTAGTTCAGTGTAATAGACTAACCTTTCATTATATTTTTGAATCCAGATTGTTATTCAATATATTTACTGCTGCTTTATACTTATGTCAGCAGCCTATTTGAGGAATGTTGTTTCTGTATCTTCTAAGTCACATTTTAAAAAATGCTCAACAGGACAGATCTGAAGAAAGAGCTTAGCAATATACATTTGAAATCTTTATCCAGTTTTAATTTCTGGAATATTTTCTAGTTGTCCCAACAATTTCCATGAAGCAGATTATCATATATTTTTCTGAAATAAAATTTTTCCTGTCTACCAAATATTCTGTAGTAAAAGGAAGTAAAATTCATAAGAATGACTCATTTTAATGTATAAATAGGCTTAATGTATAGGCCATAATGTCTCTTCATGGCTGAAACACTGTGCTAGATTGACATCAAGCTCTTTGGTCTGACTTATAGAGGTATGTTATTTTCCTTTTTGAAAACTGAAATATTTGTCTGTTTTGAGTTTTTTGCTACCTGTGGCATTCTCCATGATTTGGAGGGTTTGATCTTTTCTTATGGCCCTATTTGGTGTCCATTAAAGGTTTATTAGCTACCCTGTTTTGTTTTTGTTTCCTCTGAGGTTTACAATATGCATTTACAACCTCTTACAGTCTACTTTCAAGTAATGAAAGTGTGATTTAAACAACTTATGACTATCCTTTCATTAGTCTCCCTCTTCCTTTTGTGGTGTTTTCAGCATAAAAGTCCTTTACATGTTTTGTTAGGTTTATACCTAGATATTTCTTTAATTTTAGTCATTGTAAGTGGTTTTTATTTTAAATTTTGGTGTCTATGTATTCATTACTAGAGTATACAAACATGGTATATTTTTAAATGTTTGTCTTATATATTGCAATCTTGCTTAACTCAGATATTAAATGTAGGAGACTTTTTTTTTGGGGGGGGGAGGAGGTGTAGATTCCCTTGCATTTTCTCTGCAGATATAATGTCATTATAAATAGGAAGTGTTTTCCTTTTTAATCTATATGCCTTTATTTGAATTGCTGGAGCTTGAACCCAAAACCTTGCACATGCTGGGCAAGCACTGTACAACTGAGCTATACTTCCAGTCCTGTTTTCCTTATTTTGTTGCACTGGCTAGAACTTTTGGCACTATGTTGAATAAAAGGGATGAAATTAGATGTTCTTGTCTTGTTACCATTTTTAAAGGGAAAACATGCAGTGTTTTAGTATTAAGTCTGTTAGCTGTAGGTATTTTATAGTTGCTGTTTACCAAGTTGAGAAAGTTTTCTAAGTTTGTTAACTTCTTGATACTTTTTAAAGAGCCTGCTTTTTTTTTGGGCTGGAGATGTGGCTCAGCGGTAGCGCGCTCGCCTGGCATGCGTGCGGCCCGGGTTCGATCCTCAGCACCACATACCAACAAAGATGTTGTGTCCGCCGAGAACTAAAAAAAAATAAATAAATATTAAAAATTCTCTCTCTCTCCTCTCATTCTCTCTCTCTTAAAAAAAAATAAATAAATAAAGAGCCTGCTTTTTGTTTCCTGAGCTTTTTGTTTTTGTGTTGTTTCCTTGCTTTTATTTTTATTGATGTCTGCCTTCATTGTTCCCTTCCTTCTGCTTACTTTGAGTTTTTCTTTTCTTTTTGGTTCTACTTTTTCTAGTTTTAAAAGCTTAAATTGTTAATTTGAAACTTTCTTGTTTTTTAATATATGTATTTAGTGCTATGAATTTCCTACTTGAAATTTCTTTAAACATTTTTATATGAAGAATTTTCATTTTCATTTAACCCAACATATATTTTAATTTTCCTTAATAATTCCTATTTGACCCCTTGATTATTTAGGAGTATGTGATTTAGTTTGCAAGTGTTGGCCATTTTCCTGATTTCTAGTTTGAATCTATTCTGGTAGTAAAATACACTATATGATTTTGTCCTTTTAAGTTTGTTCAGGTTTGTTTTATGATCCAGATATTGTCTTTGTGTATTTCAGCACTTGAAAAGAAAGTATATTTTGTTGTTGTTGGATAGAGTGTTCTGTAAATTGCGGATTCTATTCTGACTGATGTTATTGTTGAGTTCTGATATATCTTTGCTATCTAATTTTTCTATCAAATATTGGAGAAGGATGTTGAATTATCCAACTTTAATTGTGAATTTGTCTGTTTTTTTCCTTCTAGTTCTAAAAGTTTTTGCCTAACATATTTTGCAACTCTGTTTCTTGGTGCATATATGTCAAGTTTTTTTAAAATTTTATTTGTGCTTTTTAGATATATGTGGCACTAGAGTATATTTTGACATATTTATACAAACATGGAGTTTTTTCTTATTCTAATTAGGCTCTCAAGTCTTGTGGTCATATATAATGTTGAGATTCATTGTAGGCAAGTTGTCAGATTCATTCTACTATCTTTCCTATTCCCATTCCCCCTCCCTTCCCTTCATTCCTCTTTGTCTAATCCACCAAGCTTCTATCCCCAACCCCTTGTTGTGTATTAGCATCTGCATATCAGAGAGAACATCCGGCCTTTGGTTTTGGGATTGGCTTATATTACTTAACATGATAGTCTCCAGATCCATCCATTTATTTGCAAATATCATAAAGTCATTCTTCTTTATAGCTGAGTAATATCCCATTGTGTATATATACCACATTTTCTTTATCCATTCATCAGTTGAAGGGCACCTAGATTGGTTCCATAGTTTAGCTGTTGTGAATCTAGCTGTTATAAACATTGATCTAGTTTGAAATCAAGGTGTTGTCAAAGCCATGCTTTCTCTGAGTCTCTAGGAGAAAATCCTTCCTTGGCTATTCCTAGTTTCTGGGTGTTCCTCGTAATCCTTGAGGTTTCTTGGATTGTCATTCTATCACTTAAGTCTGCTTTTCTGGGTGTCTCTGTGTCTTCTTCCTTCTGAGTGTCTCTGTGTGTCTTTTCTTCTTAAGATACCAGTCAATAGATTTAGCAACAACTATAATATAGTATGACCTTAAGTTATATCCATAAAGACCCTATTTGCAAATAAGGTTACATTCTGAGATTCTGGATGGACATGACTTTTAGGTAACACCATTGAGCTCAATACATTAGCTGACTTGTTTTTTCCTTATCAGTTATATTTGTTGTTGCTTAGTTAGGAAACTTTAAAGTCTATTGAGCCTCCAGATGCTCTTGAGCCATTTTGACTTTCAGAGCACTGTACTCTAAGGAATTCTAGAGTTATTGCCTTTTAAAAATAAAGTACAGAGCTTTGCCCTTATTTTTTATATTAAACTCTTAAGATGATATGATTACTTTTGTCAAGTTCCTTATTTCTGCTCATTTTTTTTTTTGTAAGAGCAGCTGTTCTGGTTACTTCCTCTACTAATTATGAGCCAGTGTAGCAAGAAGTTGTCACATGCTTTTCTATTCCTCAACTTAGAGTTTTAGTAGATGCTGAGTAAAGGCCAGCTTTTTTTTCAATAATAGATATTGAAAATATTTGAATTTTGTCCTGTAGATAGAGAGGTGGATTTAGGGGAGAGGTGGATTAAGGGGATACAGAAAGCGTTTGGGCAGAGAATTAAAGTGGTTACCTTGTGGGATGGAGTAAACTTGGTATGTACTAGAAGCATGGAGATAGCAAGGAATTGTTTTGAGATCAACTAGATGTTGGAAAACCTGAGCTACAGTGGAATTTGGTAGATAGTGGAAAGGGGAGAAGAGCAGTACTTACTAGTTGCTTGAATATGGAGACAAAGAGATGATTCTGAGATTTCTAGTTTGCAATAGTGGCTCCACAAGTGTGGTAATGTTGGTGAGGTATTTATGAATACTTAAAATTGGGATACACTGAATATGAGGTGACTATAATATTAGATTCCTAAGTATGGTTTAGATGACTGTTTTGTAGGCAATTAGAAATAATTCCTAGTGTTCCACATTAACTACTAGTATACATTTGGGATTTGTTATTACAAAGACAGTACTAGAAGTCATTAGACCTGTACAGGCATTAATGATAATTAATGTATATAAATGTGACCTTTAGTCATCAAAAATTTATATTTACAAACTATTTATGAGAGCAGGGTTATTCAGATATTTCAAAAATTTCCTTCTAAAATATCAAAGATTTTGTTGCCTAAAACAAATGTTTGACCAGACATAAAAGAAAAAAAAAACCCACAAATGTTTGCATATCTTTGCCCAGTGATGCCAGGGCAGCAATATCCATTCATTTGAAAATTTTTTAGGAAATGCTTAATGAGGTTGTCTGTAATTGAATAAAGGAGGAGAGAAGGATGATGTTGTAGGTGCTGCTACTACTAAAAATGTGTTTGGAATACCAACCATATAACATGTAATTTGTTTTCATTCATTTATTTGTTTAATCTTTGATTTTTTTATTGAGAACCATGCTGCATAAGCTGTGGTACATTCCAGAATAAGTATATATTGTACCAAGTGCTGAGAGTGTTAAAATGAGTAGACATAGTTTTTACCCTTAAGGTATATATTTGTTGGGTATATAAATACATGCAGTGTGTAATAAATGCTATGTTAGGAGGACAAAAAGGCCACTATAGAATTTGAAATGCAATTAAATGACCTCTGCTTAGCGAGCTCCCTGGATGCTGTCCTTCCTTCTGCAGAACATAAGACTGATGCACCAAAGTAGTATACTAGGCCTTATGGATTCTAAAAGTTGAGTTGTAGTCTTAATAATAACAATAACAAGCTTTATCTAGTTATTATTTTGTGCCAATCACATTTCTAAATACTTTTCATATATTAACTCATTTAATATTCCTAATAACCCTATGAAGAATATAATATTATCATTACACTTTAGAGCAGAAGACACTGAAGTATAGGGAAACGTAACTACTTGTGCCATTTAGTCAGGTAGCAATGGTAGAGCCAGGATTTGAGCCCAGGCCACCTCCCTCAGCTGTTATCTGGATTGTTGACCACATCTTGAGAGCCAGTTTTGTTCATTTCCAAACTTGTATTTGTCAAGTTGTTTACATTTTTATAAGTGTGATTATAACAATGTAATTTAGTTAAATATTTTATAAATTGATGAATTGTGAATGTGAAAAATGTGTTTTTATTAAAAGAACAAGTGATTTGGAAGCTATTTTGCTAAAAATAATTTTTTAAATTGGACATGGAGATGACAACTATAAATTCAGGGGATTTTTTTTTAAACATCACTCAATTGCTTTGTGTAGGTATCTTTGTGTTTTTATTTCAATTTAAAGAATTGAAAAATGTAGCCAGGGCCTTACAGGGATGTCATAATGTTATACAAAAGAAAGGTCTATTGGCAAACCATACTCAAAGGCCTTGACTCTACACCAAAATTTTGGTTGTTTATGTATGTTTATATTTTACATAAAACAATGTTTAAGCTGTACATTCATTATTAAAAAAAATGATTCTCTGGGTTAAATGGCCTCGCTGAGTAATTTGTAATTTATCCTTTCTTTGTCCCAACTATGTCAGATAAGAGAGCTTTTCATACACAGTAGTAACAACTTAATCAAGATTATATAGTCTAGATTGTGGTGGTTAGGAAACACTTTCTGGTAGAGATGATATCTGAGATGAGATTTATTAAATTAGTGTGGATTGAAAGTGAAGGAGGAAAAGAATAGGTATAGGGATAATAACAATTAAAAATGCACAGAGTTATAAGAATGTGTTTGGTCAGTGATGGACTGCATATATCACAGTGATCCCAAAAGATGATACTGGAGCTGGAAAATTCTTGTTGCTGAGTGATGTCATTCATAGCTATAGTAACTTCATATAGCGACACATTACTCATGCATCTGTGGTAATGCTGATGTGGACAAACCTACTGTACTGCTAGTCATATAAAAGTGTAACATCAGTTATTTACAGTATATGATACTTGATACTTGATAATGATAATATATGACTGCCCAACAACCTCCTAACTTTGTCTTCATATTTCATTGATTTATGTATTTACTGTAGTATGTGTTTTGTGGTTACTTTAGACTGTACTCTTACTTATGAAAAATATACCAAGTTTACTGTAAAACAATATGCTGTGTTATGCAGTAGCAACCTCATACATCTCTTGATTCATCAAGATGCCCTGTACAGTGATTGAACTACACCATCTAGGTTCGTACAAGCACATGCTGTGAGGTTCATACAACAATGCATTTCTCAGAAAGTTTCCCTATCATTAAGCAGCATACAACTGTATTATAGTTTATTCAGAAATGGCTTAGAATATAAATGGCTGTTGGAAATAGCTGAAACTTGATAAGCAGGTAGAGAGGCTAGATTGCGAAAAAATTGTATTTCTCTCTTTATGATTCTGTTCTTCTTTCTTTCAGTCTATTCACATTATAGGAGTTAGAATGATGCTTTAAAAATATAATTCAGATAATATTATTCTTAAGCCAAAGTCTGTACAGTGACCCATGAGGCCCTTATGCTTTTACCTTCCCTCCCCCATTGGCCCTCTTATTTCTCTCCTCTCCCCCCCCTCCTCCTTCTCTTCCTCCTGATGGACACAATATATTTTTTTTCTTGTTTTTTAAATTTAACAAATATTTATTTACCTACTCTAGTCAGATATAAATGTTACATATAATAATATTAAGGTCCTTATCTAGAAAAACTTGTGACAAGGGAAATTTCATTTCCTTCAAATAGCATTTTCAGAAAACAAGTTAAAAGATCTAAATTATCCAGAGTTGCATAATTCATTCTGAAAGAAACAACAACAAAAAAAACACCATACAAAAATTAGAAATAAGCAAGTCTATTTCCTTGTAGTTGCTATTATATTTTTATAGGATATTGAGAATATGAATTATTTCATTGTTTTGAAAACTATTTTGCATTTAAAGATTAAAAATTATTATGAGACAATTTCTAAATTATTTAGAAAATTGGACACAATATCTTTGTTTTATTTTTATATGATGCTGAGGATCAAACCCAGTGCCTCAAACGTGCTGGGCAGGTGCTCTACCATTGAGCCACAATCCCAACCCTCTTCTTATTTCTTGATTCTATATTTTTAATACATGTCCTCTTGGTTATTTTGGCTTCCTCCCTGCTAACTTCCTGGATGGTCCTGGAATGTGCCTAACAACCTCCCAACTTTATCTTCATACTTTACTCTTCTCTCTGGGTTCTACCCCCAGGTATCCACATGGCTTGTGTTTTTATTTTGTGGTCATGAGTCAAATGAGGCCTTCTTTGACCATTTCATCCCACTGCTCCCTGTTTACTTTTCTACTTTGTTTTTTCCTGCAGTACCATCTGATGAACACTTTGTTTATTTATTTGTCTTTTTTCATTTGAATATTAAGATAAGGGTGGTGCTGTATCCTCAGTGTCTGATACCCGGGAAGCACTTAATAACTATTGTTGAGTAAGTGAATAAATTAAAGAACATCATATTGAAGAGTTTTATTATCTGTTGAAGGCAATGGGAAGCTAGCAGTCTGATTTGTATTTCATTAGCAGACTCTGTTAGCATGTCTTTTCCCCATCCTTTTTCTTTTTTCTCTGAAAATCTTCACTATTTGGAAAAGATATCTAGGTGTTTTGATTTGTATGCTTTTGATTACTGAAGAAATTGACTGGTCTTTCATACATTCTTTAGGATATTTTTATGTATGTAGGTATGTATGTTTGTGGTACTGGGGATTGTACCCTGGGCCTCCATATGCTTAGCAAGTTCTGTACCACTAAGCTACATATCCAGGCCTATATTTCTTTTACTTTCTTTAAAAAATTTTTTTTTTAGTTGTAGATGGACACAATACCTTTATTTTGTTAACTTATTTTTATTGTGCTGATGATCAAACCCAGCACCTCAGCACCTCATACATGCTAGGCAACAGCTCTACCACTGAGCTATACTCCCAACCCCCTATATTTCTTTTTTGAGCTGCTTGATTTTGTTCTTTGTGGGAATATAGCATTTAAATGCAACAGCAAAACTGTAGTACTAGGAGAGAGAGCATGAAGACCTCTGTGTTTCGTGAAGAACACATTGTTAAAGGTTGCACTTTCCTAGTGAGAGACAGACAGTACTACCTTGACTTAGTCTCTGGATCTCTCTGGGTCTGAGTGAGAAATAGATGACACATTCATAAAGATGTAACTGAGGAGAGTTAAGTGCAAGAACTCCGTACAAGATGTGTATATGATTGACCCAGAAGGGCTAGTAAAGCACTCAGGATCTAGTAACAGGATGAATTGTCCAATGGTAGGTAGAGTAAAGGGTTCTCAAAGATGTTCACATATGCATGCCCAGGACCTATGAATACGTTACTTCAAATGACAGAAGATGCTTTGCAGATATGAAAAAGTTAAAGATCTTAAAATATGGAGATTATCCTGTATTATTTGGATGGTCCCATCTAATCACGTGAGTCCTTGTAAGTAAAGAAACTTGCCTGACTATCGACAGAGAGAGATTAACAGAAGAAGAATGATATCAGGACTGGTATTGCTGGCTTTGAAGATGGAGGAAGGGAGCAATGAGCCAAGGAATGTGGACAGCCTTTAGAAGCTTGAAAAGGCAAGGAAATAGACTGTTCCCTAGAGTCTCCAGAAGGCATGCAGCCCTGCTGATACCATGATGCTAGTTTACCAAAAACGGCTTCAGACTTCTGACTGCCAGAATTGTAAGATAATATGTTAATTTTTTTAAACCACTAAATTTGTGGTGATTTGTTGCAGCAGCAATAAGATAAATAATATATGTACTTATGCCTGAAGGGATAAGAGGGAAATAGGAAAGTACCAAGACCTAGTGAGTGCCAGAGCTATGGAAAATGAGCACTACTGGAACTGTGGGGAGCAGAGAGAATATATACTCCTACCCTTTTTTCTTTTTTTTTTTTCCTCTAATCTCTGGCCAGTGACTCCCATTGATTGAATTTTACCTGAAGCAGAAGAGGGCATAGGAGCTGGGTGATATGGTTCAAAGGTCAACCTCCTGGAACCCAAAGCAAGACCAAGAATTTGGAGAATAGATCAAGGATTGGATGCAGATAAAGCATAGCTAACAAAATCTATTCCTTTAGCATCTATTTCTGTTTTTTATTTAAATGAAGAAACTTTCTCTCCAAACTAGGGGAAATACAAATTCTCATTAGGCATTGTATCATTGTGTAATTCCAGTTTAGTCATAATCTCACTTGGAGCCTGAATTGTAGTTGTTAACCTTTGGAACTGTCACTGTTAGGAAAGTGGTAAAAAAATACAACAGGAAGGGACACTTAAACAGCCAGTGCTTCCCTAGATGGACACAAAGCCTAAGTTCTGTAATCGTAGCTTCCTCTACCACCAAATTTCACATTCCCTCAAACTTCTCTGCTAGCACCTTGATTATTAGATCCACCCTACCCTACCTTTTTTGTGTGTTGTACCTGTGTGTGGTACTAGGGATTGAACCCAGGAGTACTCTTATCATTGAATGCATCCCCACTCCACCTTAAAAATTTTTTTAAATTAAATTTAGAGACAAGGTTTTGCTAAGTTGCTGAGGCTGTCCATGAACTGATCTTGCCTCAGCCTCCCTAGTTGCTGGGATTACAGGCATGCACCACCATGCCCGACTTTTTTCTTTTTTTCTCTTTCTTTTTAAACCTGATGAAATTGCCAAAGGATCCAAATGCTCTTTGGGGTTGCTACTGTTTTCTGTCAACTTGTCATAGATTATGGTAGTGCCAGAAAATTCATAGATGGCAAACATAGTCTTCACTTCATGTTTTAGTTACATAGCAGGATTGGTCACCCTGACCAGTCACTCTTCTCAGCATCTTGGTCAAATAATCTGAGTTCAAAGTAGTCAAGGGCCAATCTCAATTTCCAATATAACAGTATTTTGTGTTTTCTCATGGAATATTTCTTCCTTGAGCAATAGCATGCTGCAAATACATTGAGCCCAGGTTATGGAGATAGGAATTAAAAATTCTACACGTGAGTTATTAGGTGGTAACTCCAGCCTTTAGTTTGCAGATATGGGTATTTTGCCTGTGGAGGAAATGATGGAATCTTTTTTGGTAATTAATTGAAGATATATGCTGCAGAAGGCAGCACACTACCCCTGCCACAAGGGAAATTATTCCCTGGTGGTACTCTGACTTCGGGAGACATTCTACTGTTCTGTTAACTTCAAATTGCTGCCAGATGAAGAGCCACACGATAAGCCTGATACATTTTGTGGCAGGAGACACACTGCCCTCTTCTTCCAGCTAAACTGGGATTAGGGTGAATGAGGCACTCACCTTGGGTGCAGAATTTAATAGGACACCAAAAATGTTAGCAATTGTGATAAACAATATTTTAAATAATCAAAATTAATATGAAAAAAGAAACCTGTTGAATAATGTACCAAAAATTTATATAAAGACATGATCCAGCAAGGCCATGATAAGTTGTATTGGAGCCTGAAGCTAAAAGAAAAAATGTGTACTTCTATAAATATATGTTTCTGTGTTTTTTCAATGTTAATTTTTCCTGGAACACTCACATATTGAAAATAATGAGAATTGAAAAGTAAGTGTATTAAAACTTTCAACATTAAGTTGAAATATCTTATTTATATCAAAATAATATTTATTATAATTTTATTTTTTTGGTTGTAATAGAAGTAGATTCTTCAGTACTATTATCAAAATATTAAAAAGCTAAAAAAAAGGAAAAGAAATCCCCCAAAACAAAAAATCTATTTCTTGACTTATCTCATTTTCTCATTTTCTGTTGAGAGTTGTAAATTACAAAAAATGAGAAAAAGTAATTCAGAAATTATGTTCGATATGAATATCAGGTAGGAGGTATGAATATAGTTCCTGAACCTGAAAATGAAAAAAAAAAAGACAGTGGAACTGCACAAATTACTAGATGTAATATTGGAAAAAGTGCATATCAGATAAAAAAGTAATGATTATAGAAGATTATAGGCACCTGTATTAATTTTCCTATTGTTGCTGTAACAAATGTATTATCAGATGTATTCTCTTATAGTTTTGGAGGTCAGAAGTTCTAAAATCAAAGTGTTGACAGGGTTGCATTCTCTGTAGAAGTTCCAGGGAAGAAAATATTTTCTTGCCTTTATTAACTTCTAGAAGCCATTAGTATTTCTTTGCTGTTGGCCCCTTCTCCGTCTTTAAAGCTAACAGCATAGCATTTTCAAGATTCCTCTGGTTATTGCATCTGTTGTCGTATCTCTTTTTCTGAATCTAATCCTTTTGCCTCCCTCATATACATCCTTGTGGTTACATTAGTCCCAGTCGAATAGTTCAGGATAATCTTCCCATTTTAAGATTCAGAGTTTACTCACATCTATAAAAGTCTCTTTTATAAAATAAGGTAGTATATTTATAGGTCCTAGCAGACATGAGGAGTAGACATCCTTGGAGGAAGGGCACATTATTCTAATTATCACATCATACTAATTTTATGCTTAAATTGGAGATATAAAAAAATTAACTGAGGTATCTATAGATTTGAATTTTTAAATAGATAAAAGTTTTGTTATGTGGATATATCTGGTTTACATAAAGCAGCCACTGACTTGGTTCTTAAATATTGAAAGTTTAAATTCTATAGAAGTTCATCTGAAATAGTTTTAAGTGGCATGCAGTGTTGATATTTTGTAATGTAAAATTAACTTTTTGTTTGGATCTTTGAAAAGTGATGCACAAATTTTTCTTAGTGTAATATCCAAATTTTAGAATGGACTTGAGATTTTTTTTTTTTATAGTTGGTTATCCTACAAAATAAGTTTCAGTGAGCAGTTAAACAGTTAATTAAAGATTACCTGAGGCTACCACTTGGTCAAGAGATATTATCAAATAAGGGAGTTATTTTTATTGAAAACAAAGAAGTAGTTTCTGAAAGTTTTTTTTTTTGTACTGGGGAGTGAATCCAGGGGCGCTTAATCACTGAGCCACATCCCCAGCCCATTTGTTTGTTTGTTTGTTTATAAAGTCTTACTGAATTACTTAGGGTCTCCCTAAGTTGCTGAGGCTGGCTGTGAACTCATGATCTTCCTCCTTCAGTCTCCTAAGCTGCTAAAAGTATTATTATGGAGTTTGTGTCCATTAAACCCAGAAAAATTGTTATAATTAATCTTGTTTTGAGTATAAATAAATTAAAACTTTAATGTTTTCAATTTTAATATACCTGCTTTTCAGTATTTTTCAACTGCTTTAATGTGGAAAAAATTAATTATTAAAAATCGCATAGAAACATGTTTGTACAGTTTTCTTTTTGCCTCAGGCTGGAGACACTATTAGAACCTATATTTAAATTTTTTAATATTTTATTCATTATGGATTTTTGTATTAATTTTGATTTAAAAATTGCATTAAAATATTATTTGTCATAAGTTTTTTGGTTCTTTCTAAAATTTTGTGCCCAAGGTAAATACTTTACCTTCATCACACTGATTCCAGTATTATCTTCCACTGTAAAACGAATTTGTTAGTAAAGAGTGAGGTTGAGTGGGATTCTGTAGATTGAATAAGGTTTTTGGTAAGTCCACTGGTTATATAGTACTAGCAGAGAGTTGTGAGCAGGGAATATAAATCCTTAGCTGGAACATGTATCTGTTTCTCTGAGGGAATCTCAAGTCTTGGCCACGTACTGGAAATACCTGGAAACTTATGATGATTAGATTACACCCTAGATTAACAAATCAGTCTCTGCGATTGGGGCCTAAGGATCAACTATGGATAAAACTCTGCAAATGAGTCAGTGTGGATCAGCCAAGATTGAGAATCACTGATGCATCACAATCCTTATTTTGTGTGCACAAGAATTTGGAGATCCTGTTAAAATGTGGATATATTACTTTGAGACCTGAGAGAGCATTTATAAAACATTTCTTGTTGCTGTTGGCCCATTGACCACATTTTGAATAGCAAAGCTTTGTTGTGTGCTAAAGAAATTCTGATAGTTTAGCTTCAAAAATTGTAGGCTGCAGTTAATATTTCAATGAATAAACCAAGCACACTGTCAACACCATTGTAGGTGTTTAACCTAGTACTTTAAATCCTCAATCTTGGGTGAATGTATTCATATTAACAAATTCAACCCTACCCAACCACTTATATTCCCATATATGTTCCCTGGAATCCTACTGATAAAAATGTAAAGATCCTACAACTCCTGCATGGATATTGTTTTATCTTAGAGCTGTCTTTCGGTTAAGTTGGGGTCTAAATTCATAGCCAAGAGGCAGTGAAAGATAGTGGAGATGCGTGCTGAGGAGAATGGGTATCTTTTTTTGAGGTGAATCTCTCAGGTGAAGTTATGGAAAACTTTTTACTCAAGAGAAAGCTTCTTGGATCGTGGTAGAGGGAAGACTACTTTGTTTCAGCAGAAAGTTTGGGAATTTTGTTGATCCAAAGTTAGGTTTTATGTATTAATTCAGACATCCTCATCCTAAGATGCAGAGTCCTAGTTCTTCTCAATCATGACCCCTACCTTTGACCTGGCAGGGTTGTACATTTAAGTGGTGTTGCATATCTGCACACCACACACTTAGGCTTTGGGTTAGATCCTTAGTCACATCTGTTTTGAGCTTTAAGCTTGCAAACACAAAGAAGACATGTTAGAACTATGCTTTGAAGTTATGTAATATTTATGTAAACTGTCAATTTTTCTAACTTTTTGATGTAATTTTAAAAGTGAAATTGAATATAGAGAGTTGACATATTTCCTTGAATGTATTTGTTGCCATGTCAATCAGTGAATATTTAGTGCTCAAGATACTGTATCATATTGACAGTAGATTCATAAATTTATTGATTAGTAACATTTGTATGTTTTTATTTACAGAAACTTATTGGAGAAGTGTTTAATATTGTGAGCCAACAGTCTACTGCCCGACCTGGCTGCATTATTGAACTTGATGCAATAACTGACCAAGTAAATGCTTGTGAATTGGTGATATTAATAGACATTTATTCCAGAATGTTTTAGATGCATATATTTCAGTCTGAGAATAATTATCCTTTGATACTAAATACAGTCAACTTTCGTTGATACCCATAGTGAAACTCTACTAATGATATAGAAATTTTTATTTTCCAGTTGAATTATATTTGGTTCCTTTTCTTCTGTAAGGAAATTTGATTCAGTCAGGGAAACTGTGATCTTGAAATTGAAATGCTGAGGGAAAATATAGAGGCTCAGGTTGGGAGTTCTACTTTTATGTGATTAACCATTTCAACTCAGTAGGGGGTGGGTGACCTCAGCTATACAGTGTTTGCTTTTTTAGGCTTCAGACTTGGTATTTTTATGAGGACCATTGAGATGCAGATGAAAATAGGATCAAAGTTTATCATATTCCTTTGTGTAGGCAGCATTCCTCCCCAGCTACTCCCTAGGAAAGAAGGAGAAACCTTCTCCCTGCAAGGAGTTTGTAAAACCCATTTAGACCTGAGGATATTTGTTTCTTCAGGATCATGTTTATGGACTGAGGTATAGAACTACTATAATCATTTAAGTGTAAAAAGTATGATTACTTTGGTGAGGAAGTTACCAAATCTTTTGAACAAGGAAATAAAGAAAGAACCAACTATATTTAAAAACAAGTATAGAATTATGTCATAATTTTTCCATGGAGCTTTGAACATTCTGTGGTAATCATTCCCACTATGTAGAGAAATTACCACAACAGCTCTTGGTAACAGAACTGGAGCTGCCAGACTCAAATATAATTATTAATGGCACCTAGAAAATCCTTTACTTTTTTTTTTTAATCCCCAAGCTCTTTGCTTTTGCTTTAAATTCAATCTATGATTTCCTTTTTTTTAATTCCCCAGGGACCTGGAAGAAGGGTATTGTCTTCTTTTCCATAGATATCTTAATTTTTAATGAACTGGATGTTGAGTTTATTCCCTACTTTGGTCCCTCTGCACTTTTTACCATGAGTCTGACCTAGTATTCTTTTTACTTCATACTTACTCTTGATTTATTTCCTGTCAGCTTAGGCTGTTCTTAACACAATGGTGGTAAACTGCAAGCACTGATAAAATGACTTAGGCTTATATGACAAAGTTTAAAATTCATTCTCTATTTGTTCCCACTACGTTCTTTGATTTCTGTATCCATGAAGACACCACCCTTCCCCTCCCTCCCTCCCTCCCTCTCTCTCTCTCTCTCTCTCTCTCTCTCTCTCTCTCTCTCTCTTTCTTTCTTTCTTTCTTTCTTTCTTTCTTTCTTTCTAAAATATTTTTAGTTGTCAATGGACCTTTATTTTATTTATTTACTTATATGTGGTGCTAAGAATCAAACCAGAGCCTCACACATGCCAGGCAAGCACTCTACCACTGAGTCACAAGCCTAGCCCCTCATTTATTCTTTTTTACTTGAGAAGGTATCCTTTGATATTTTGAATGCAAAGAGAGTTTTTATGTTTCTACCTGGAAAGACATAAAAACACCCTTTAACTTTCATAAAATCTTTGTGGTACAACCAAATATTATATTCCTTTATTTCCTTCTATGTAAGGAGGCTGATTTTCCTTTTTTTCCTAAAATCATTACTTACTTCATCCAGTGCCAACACAATCATAGCTGCTTCCCTTTCTTTAAAATCTGTGGGGCAGCCATCTAATTGTCTTGACACACATTCACAATATGCTTTTGTTTGGGTCTAGCCTTTTCCTTGAATTTCAGCTCACCTTTGTGATTCTGCATAGCCCTTTATGATTATCTTTTCACCATGTAGTCCTCAAACTGTGATCATGTAGCCTAGCAGCAATCCTCCTTACTTATAGTAAATATATTTCTTTAGAGGTATGTCATCCCACTGGCTATTAATAGGATCCTGCATCATTCCCATGAGATAGGTTGAGGGGGTATTTTGAGGACCTTTCTGAGGTTTTTGCTTATTTATTTTTGTTGTTCTCAGGTGGAATTTGAAAAACTATTATTTCTGTACTAGTTTAGTGAGCCTTATGTAGTTAGCATAGCCCTCTCTAGCCAGTCATGAGTCTGTTGTTTTTGGGGTACAGATCCCACTTCACTATGGGTTGTGAGGTTTTTTGTTTGTTTGTTTTTTAAGAAGCAAATTTGTTGATCTATTTTTACCGGAGCTCTTCTGTTCTGCTATTGACTGTGACATCTTTGAATGTAATTTTTCTCTGACCAGGGTAATTTTAATGATTTTTTTCTGTTGCTCTTTTGTGCCTTAGTCAGCAGATTAAGAATAGAAATTACTAGAAAGATTTATTTCTTCTATATTTGTGTTGGGAAGTGGTGGGTGGGAGATAGGGAATTTCAAAGATGAAAACTGTTTTTTTTTTCCATATTCGTAGTGTGGCTCAAATACACAGTTGCTTCATGTATTTCAAGAAGACTTCATTATAGGATATAAACCACACAAGGAAGATATAGAGAAAAAGGAATCAGAAATATTTTTTCAGCCATCACAAGGTACTCGTGTGTGTGTGTGTGTGTGTGTGTGTGTGTAAGTATGTATGTTTTGCTGAGATTGAAACCAGGGCTTTCAGGCATGCTAGGCAAGCACTGTATAACTGCTCTATATTCCCAACCCCCACAGAGTACTTTTAAAGATGAACCTGAGTATACTTACCTTAATCTTTAAAACAAACAAATAAACAAAACCCTCTAAGCTTTATTGAGTATGGATCTTCCAAAGTCATTGCTTTTATTTATTTATTTATTTATTTTTTAGAGAGAGAGAGAGAGAGAGAAAAAAGGAGTGAGAATTTTTTAATATTTATTTTTTAGTTTTTGGCGGGCACAACATCTTTGTTTGTATGTGGTGCTGAGGATTGAACCCAGGCCGCACGCATGCCAGGCGAGCACGCTACCGCTTGAGCCACATCCCCAGCCCCCAAAGTCATTGCTTTTATAACTTTTGGCAGATATGTCTGTTAGTTCTGTTAAAATTGCTTGTTTGTGCAGCATACTATAGTAATGCAGCCACATCAGTGTTTATAGCAGCACAATTCACAATAGCTAAATTATGGAACCAACCTAGATGCCCTTCAGTAGATGAATGGATAAAGAAACTGTGTTTTATATATACACAATGGAATGTTACTCAGCATTAAAAGAGAATAAAATCATGGCATTTGCAGGTAAATGGATGGAGTTGGAGAATATCATTCTAAGTGAAGTAATAAGCCAATCCCCCAAAACAAATGCCGAATGTTTTCTCTGATATGTGGATGCTGATCCATAATGGGGATGGTGGGGGAGCATGGGAGGAATGGAGGAACTTTAGATAGGGCAAAGAGGAGGGAGGGGAAGAGAGGGGGCGGGGGAGGGTAGGAAAGATGGTGGAATGAGATGGACATCATTACCCTGAGTACATTTATGAAGACACAAATGGTATGACTCTACTTTGTATATAACCAGAGACATGAACAGTTGTGCTCTATATGTGTACTATGAATTGAAATGCATTCTGCTGTCATATATAACAAATTAGAGTAAATATATAAAAAAATATTAGTCGTGATGTACAAGGTAAAAAAACAAGAGTTCTAGATACTGTGGTTTTTATAAAGGCTTTCCCTTTTACCTATAAGAATGAGGTAGGTCTTGTGATAGATTTGTCTTTGCTCAAAAGAGAATTTAAGCATTAGAAAGAACTTGGGACTTTCCCATCCCTCTTAGGGAATATGAACAGAAAATACTGTTCCACTTCCTTCCCCACTTTATCTAAAAAGAATACAGCTATGATTTGGTTTTAAAAATAACTAAAATAGGAAAAATAATTTCTTCAATATGAAATACTGAGTTGTAAGTGACATGTACATGTTCAAGAAGGGGAAATTATGGATGGTGGGCCTTCCATTTTGGAAATAATAAAGATTGCTAGTTTATGATGCCTGGGGTATTCAGGAAAAATATTTGTTACCTTTACTTCCTGTGTCCCATCTAACTTTACTTGCAGTTTTCAACAGCTTCCTTTATGATCATTGTATTCCTTGTGTTTCTGGGACAATATTTTAGGTTGTTTATATGTGTCCCAATTGTTCAGAAAGGATGTAAGTAAATTTAGTAGCAAATATGTATGAGAGTTAATTTCTGTAGAATATATATTCCATATATAAATAATAAGAAATTGTTTTTAAAAGTAACATTTATTTCTGAGATATTGCTACCCTATTAGAGTAACAAACGCAATAGTAACTAACAGTTTAGAGATAAAGCATCCTGTAATTTTGACCTCTGAATTGTTATTATTTTTTTCATTATCACTTTAAATAAATATTTATTTATTTAGTTAGTTAGTTTTAGGTAGACACAATATCTTTATTTTATTTTTATGTGGTGTTGAGGATTGAACCCAGTGCTCTGTGCATGCCAGGCGAGCGTGCCACCACTTGAGCCACATCCCCAGCCCTGAACTGTTATTTTTTAAGAGTTTTTTTTAATATTTATTTTTTGTAGTTGTAGTTGGACACAATAACTTTATTTTATTTATTTATATGTGGTGCTGAGGATCAAACCCAGGGCCTTGCACATGTCGAGGTGAGTGCTCTACTGCTGAGCCATAACCCCAGCCCCAAGTTTTTTGCAAGTTTAGTCAGTGGATTGAGGTTCTGGTAAATCATCTCCAAAGATATGAAAAACTAACTATTTATATTTGTATACAAATGTAGAAAATGAGCACATTGTTTCTCTTGTTAACAATTTCATCTTATAACTCTCATTGCATGACCATATTTTAACTCTGCAAGGGGAAGTCCAAGAAGTGTTTACTAGAAGCATAACTTCACTACTTTCTCTACAATTGATTCAGATGAGTATCCACCGACACAGCAAAACAGAAAAACATTTACAACATAAAAATTTTCCTCTTTTGCCATTTCGGAAATCCAGGAGCATTTAAATCTTTTCGGTAAAGAGCCAGCTCAAGCCCTTAGGAACACCAGATATATCTGTCAGTTCTGACAGATGAAAGTTAAAAGTATTCCAGTGTTAACATATTTAACATGGGGTAATTTTTTTAAAGTACTTATTACTCTTTAGTATTTATTTCATCCTTTCTCTGTGTACAAATAATTTTTCGACAAGCTTAGGATAGATAATAATTTTTTAAAATTTAAAAGTATTTCTGCTGGCCTTTGTCAAAGTCCTAAAGTGATCAAGATGTCTATGGGATACTTGTTGAAAAATATATGGAACTAAAATAAAGGATGAAAAAGGCACATGCTGTTCTTCCCAAACAACTTTCCTTACATCTGTTTTAAATACTGGAGTACCTCATAAGTTTACTTGTCAAAAGTGGATCCAGCTGACAGACGTTTGAAACCAACTCTTCTAATTAAATTGCAAGCCATAAAGCTATCCATTTCTTAAGAAAGAAAGAGTCAATTTAGAAAGAAGATCAGATAAACCAATGTTTACACAAAGAATTACAGATAGGTGGACCATTAATTTGTCATCTTTTAGATAATTATTATTCACCTTTTTACAGAAGAATTAAGGCCACTTCTTTGTTACTCTCAATTCTTAACAATGCTTGTGGTACATTTTAAAAATAAAAGTATTAAGTATCTTAATCATTTATATAATTTGAGGCCATGAATTTGCCTACCTTGCAGCAGTAAACACCTAACAATCCCCAGAAAGGGAAAGGCATAGCTATATGGTGTTAAAAGCAGGTGTCTTTATTCATGGATCATGTAGAGTGTCTTTAAGAATTATATAAAAAAAATTAATCCAGATTGAGATAAATGATTAGTAATGTATGCAACAAACTAAAATATTCCCCCTTACTCTGAAAAACTACATAAAAAGACAAACCACAAACTGTGCACTAAACTAAGAATTAGAAAATCTTCCTTTTCATGATTTTGGCCACTTCAGGGTAAGTCTGTATGACCGATAGTAAGTTACTTTACTTGAATGAGCCTCTGCAACTTATCTGTAAAACCTGGGTGTGGAGAGGGAATTTGAAGTAGGTTTTCTCCAAGAGCTTCCATGGGTATAAAGTTATTTGTAGTTCTAGCAAACATCTATTTGCATCAATTTTTTTCCATTAAAATAGGGTGGAAATTTGCCACCAAAAAGTGTTGTGCCTCCAGTCCAAGTAATTACTAGCAGCAGGAGTGACCCTATAAAAACAATTAAAAATGTAAAAACATTACATGTAGTAAATATGTAGGTTTGCTCCTGTGATCTTCTATTTCTTCTTCTACATGTGCTTAATTTTTCCCATTTTCTTATTTCAGCAACTTTCCTCTTGCCCCTAAATTTCTTTTTTCACCCTCTTCATTCTCAACTCTTTGATTACAAACTATTCCACCACCTGGCTGGGAAGAATCTTTTAAACTAATGGGAGCAGTACAATAGATCTCAAGGTTAAAAACATCATATTAATGTATTACCCCTCTAACCAACTTCTAGGTTAAGATTCTTAATACAACCCAAGTGTAAAACATCACAGTACTAATGGTGGGATTACAAGCACTGTGGAAAGATGAACATGAACCCCACCAAGCAGCATATTAATTTTCTATTCCCCCTCTAAGGTGGTCCTGGACCCAGACTAATAGAAAAGTCATTTAGGTTTGTAATATATGAGTCTATATATTGCCATGTTTTCATCTATAGGAATAATATGATTAATTTGAATACTTCTTCAGCTCTAAGTGACATAATCTCACTTAAAAAAAGAAACGTAACCAAAGCTTTTTCTGTCTGATTAGGAAAGCAGTGAAGCAGAAAGAACTTCATAAATAATCAAAAAATACAAATCAATCATTATCATCCTGCAGTATTTCTGTATTGGGTCTTATTTTGCATGAGTTTTGCCTACTTGTTTTTATTCACTCAAGGGTCTCATTTTATTAAATATTTTTAAAACATGAAAAAATTTGCTTGTTTGTGGATGAATGCAACATGTGGGTGAAACTTACATTTAGAAAGACAATTCATAGGTGTCATAGACTTTTGCCAGGAAATGGTATTTATGAAATTCAATTTATTTTAAAAGGTGACTTTGTTCAACTCTGTAATTAGTTGTTTTGATTGGTAGTAAATTCCCTATGATATCATGAGGAGACCAGTTAATTCAGATAGAGGTTTCAGAATGTTCCCCGTAAATTGCCACAGGACAATGATAAATGAAGTAAGGCATTATGTTGCATGTTATGCCAGAAACTTCATGGACATGTGAGTTAAAAGTACTATCTCGGTTTTCCCCTTTGAAGTGTAGTATTTCTTTTTCCTTTTTGTGAAAGAAAGTTATTTTTCCATAAGAACCTTCAAAAACAACATTGTATTTAGTTTCAGCTTAAAATAATTCATTTATTTATTTCATTTATTCGTTCATTCATTCGTTTATTTTGGGTACCTGTGATTGAACTCAAAGGCACTCCACCACAGAGCCAACATCCCTAGCCCTATTTTGTATTTTATTTAGAGATAGGGTCTCACTGAGTTGCTTAGTATCTTGCTTTTGCTGAAGTTGACTTTGAACTTGCGATCCTCCTGCCTCAGCCTCTTGCGCTGCTGGGATTACAGGTATATGCCACTGCATCTGACAAAATATTTCTTTTAGAAGTTATAAGTTTGTAGTTATAAAACTGTCATGTTCTATTTGAATGAAAAAACATATCCCATTTTAAGAATTTTATTTGATGAACACATTTTTAGTTAACAAAGAGTTTCCGTATACTATATCTCATGTGGTCATGTACTATGAGTGTCTAGATGGACATATTTAATTTCCTTAGTATGGTCTTTATCACAGAATTATGTATAGACATCTAAGAAACTTTCTACTGAATTTGTGCAAATAATTTTCTTTGCTATAGAGGAATGTTTGAATGAGGTCCTGTCTTCTATGAAGCTGAGCTCAAATATTTTTTTACCCTCAGACTAGAATTTTTTTCTTTCATGCATCTGTTTTTGTAAATCAGAATTTTTCTTATTTATAAGTTGTTGTCACGCTCAGGTTTATTGTATTATCACTGCAGCATAACAGCACTACTTTATAGATTTAAAATTTGCTTTTTTGTATATTTTAATCTTTATCTGGGTTCAATTTTTAAATATCTTTTCCAACAAGTCTAACTACCATTCATCATGCTATTTCCAAAAGTAAATACATGCCAATCTACTAGAAAACAATGCTTAAATAAAGTTAGTATTTTTCTTTATAATATTTTGAATCAACAGGCTTAAATTTAGAATTTTAAAAACTTCTCTTTTATTTCTTCTGCTTTTTCCAAATCAGGCCAGAAGATTTTCTCACTGCTTTCTTGGTTTTACTTTAGTTTTATGTTAAGTTTTCCTGTGGTTTTCTTCTAAATTTAATATGTTTTCTTAAAGGTTTTAATATGTACATCTGTTGTCTTCCCTGCCCACTTCTTATTTGTACTTTCTAAATTTAAATTAAAAATTAATTACTCTTTTAATTAAGAAAAATACCAAACATGGATAAAGGTATTTTGAGTGCAACTCCATATGCTATAACATCAATTGAAGATTTTAAGATTTTATTATACTTGCATTATCTATTATATTTTCTTTTCCTTTTTCCCTGATATACTTCAAAGCAAATCCAGCCATCATGTTATTTCACTCCTGTGTACTTCCATATGCATATCTAAAAATTACTTGCTTACGTTTAGCCATTTCAAGTTAATAAAAAATTCTTAGAATCATGTAATAACTAGCTTGTATTTTCTTCAGTGAATTGTTTCAAAAATGTTGGCTTTTTTTTGTTTATGTGGTCCTTTTTTCTTCTTTTATTTTCCCACATTTTTTGTTGGTGCATTATAATTGTACATATATTGATGGGATTTGTTGTTACATATTCGTATATGCACACAATATAACAGTATAATCTGGCCAGTATCACCCCTCCTTCCCACCTTTGGTCTCTTTCTTCTTCTGATCCACCTTTGATTTTTATGAGATCCACCCACATGTTTGTTTTCCTTTTTCCTTTCTAGCTTTTTTATATGGGAGAAAACATATGACCCTTGACCTTCTGAGTCTGACTTATTTCATGTAATACGATAGTTGCAAATTCCATCCATTTGCCTGCAAATGTCATAGTTTTATTTTTTCTTTATGGCTGAATATAATTCCATTGTGTATATATACTACATTTTCTTTATCCATTCATCCATTGGTGGACACTTAGGCTGGTTCCATAGTTTGGCTATTGTGAATTGTGCTGCTAAACATAGATATGCATGTATCACTGTAGTAAGATGACTTTAATTCATCAGGGTAAATGCTGAGAGGTAGTATAGCTGAATCATATGGTGGTTTCAATGCCTAGTCTTTTTGAGGAGCTGCCATACTTATTTCCTTAGCTGTTATACTAATTTACAGTCCCACCAGCAGTATGAAAGTGTTCCTTTTTCTCCACACCCTCTTCAGCATTTCTTTTATTTGTATTCTTGATGACTGCCATTCTGACTGGTTGGTGTGAGATGAAATTGCCGTGTAGTTTTGGTTTGCATTTCCCTAATTGCTAATGATATTGAACATCTTTCATGTATTTGTTGGCAATTTGTATTTCTTATTTTGAGAAGTGTCTGTTTAGTTCATTTGCCCATTTATTAATTGAGTTATTTAATTTTTGGTATAAAGTTTTTTGAGCTTTTTATATATTCTAGATATTAATTCTTTGTCAGAAGATAGCTATCAAAGATTTTTCTCCCACTCTGTGGGTTCTCTCTCTCTTCGTGTTCCTAATTGTTTGCTTTGTTGTGCAGAAGCTTTTTAATTTGATGCCATCCCATTTATAAACTCTCAGGATGATTTCCTGAGTTTTAGGGGTCCTATTGCTAAAGTTGTTACCTGTGCCTAAAAGCTGAAGTGTTGACCCTGTGTTATCTTCTAGGAATTACATAGTTTCTGGTCTAATTCTGAGGTCTTTAATTCATTTTGGGTTGATTTTTGTGCAGGGTAGGAAATAAGGATGTAATTTTATTATTCTACATGTGGATACCCAGTTATCCCAGCACCACATTTTTGAGTTTTTAATTTGTTTTGTTTGAATCCAGATACAAACCAGGTCCACACTATGTTTCATTGTCTGTCCAGAGTGTTTTAATCTGAAATAATTCTCCTACTATTCATCTTTATTGTGCCACCAACATTTTAGAGCACTATCTTTATTAGGAACTTCTTTGACTACTTGCAATGTCATTTGAATTTTTTTCTTGTCTACTGTATTTCCTATAAAGTGGAGGCTAACTCTGGAGATTTGATTATATGTAGGTTCAATTTCCTAGGTGATGTTGTATATTTCTTGCTCCAACTTGGTTTCTTCCATTGAATATTTAAAAATTAGTTACTTAAAATTAGTCATTTCATTAGGGATTGAAAAATTATGATTTTTCTATTTTTATCAGTTCTTGTTTACTTATTAGTTGGCAAACATCTGTAAAGAAAAACATTCCCTTATCAACTAGTACTATTTAATTACTCTGGAAAACAGAATTATTTTGGAGAAAAAACATATGTGCTTAGTTCCTTCCCTTTGACAATTTTAGAATAAGGAGTTTGTGCTCTAATTAACCCTAGTGTAATGATGAATTTCTTGTTGTTTGGCTTTCTTTGTGTTTTGAATATCATTATGAATCTATTTTTTAAAAGCCCCTTATTGAATGATAATATACAGAGAAGTATTCATATAACTTACGGATTTTAATGTACTTGGCACATTTCAATTAGTTTGCAATCATTATTCTTTAAAATGTTCATTGCCTACTATACTAGACTAGTATACCTCTTCAGGTTTGTTCTGACTCCTTTTGTCTCATCTTCATTATTCTGATAACTTACATTCTTTTAAAAAGAAGATATCTCAGGCTTATCTGGATATCTATCCTTTATACTGTTCCTTTTAATAAGGAATGTTAGTTAGAAACCACAATTTGAGCTCTAACAAGTTCATTGCCAATGAATTGTCATCATGAGTTTTCAATGTAAAAGAAAGTTTTTATTGTCCTGTGGAGATCTAATTTTCATTTATGAAGAATATAATTGTCAGTGGGGAAATTACGTTTACATGTCTTTTCATAAAAAAATACATGAAATTTCTACAAAGTTTCTGTGGCCCTTCACTGCTACCCCTCCCCCAATTACTTTTAATTTTAAAAATGCTATTTTCATACAGGAAAGGTAGGTTAAATGTTATTTTGTTCTTTCCTTTTAATTGCAAATTTTCCAAAAAGGAATCAATGCCCCAGTTATTTGAGGGGGCTTTGTTTGAGGCTAGCTTGTGCTCTTATATGTTTGGTTTCTCTCCTCTCTTTTCTGTCCTTCTCCTGTTCCTTCCTTTTCTTTCTTGCTTTGTGTGTGTCTCTCTTTCTCTCTGTATTTTGATGAACTCTTTGTTAAAGTATGATCAATATGTTTTAATAAATTGTATTCATTTTTATTCTTTGATTCTTTGAACATCAAAGATTGTTCCTTCTTGGGTTTCCCTTTGTGTTGGCTTTTGTGTACTTTTGACATAGTCTCATTAGTCTTTGATAGGAACCCAATAGCAAAAAAATGGTATAAAAATTCTAAAAATCTATTTTTCCTTGTATTAGTCTTTTTTTTTTTCTGTTGCCCAATAATACAATACCACAGACCTGGTAAATTATATTTAAAAAAAAATGACATTTAATTTGGCTCACAGTTCTGGCCAAGGTTGAGAGGCTGTATCTGATGATGGCCTCCTTGCCAGAAGAATTCTGAGGCAGCTCAGGGTATCATTTGGGGAGAGATAAGGAGTGTTTGCATGTGTCGTGATTTTTCTCCCTCTTCTTAAAATGTCACAGTATTCAATTATAGAGGCTCGACTCTGATGACCATATCTAATCCTGTCTCCCAAAGCCCACCTCTAAACACTATATTCAAATTATATTTCCACTTTCTTAATATCTCACAATGGAAATTAAATTTCAGCATGAGTTTGCGGGAGAAGACAGATCATATTCAAACTATAGCATTCCTTTTTCTTTCCAACTTCCATGCATGTGATGTTTTTAGCTTTTAAAAAATGTTTTTTAACCTTATGAAACACGTTAATTTAATTATTGTTTCCCTTTGAATAATAGGGTATCGTCCACCACCATTTTCAGAAAAGTTTTTTCTAGTAGTAATTGAAAAGGACAGCAATAATTACTCTATTCTCCATATGTGGCACCTTCATCTTAAATCTGTACAGGCGTGTTTAGGTAAGTAATTATATTACAGTTTATACAGAGATGGTGTGAAATCAATTCACTTTATAGAATATGCTTGCTGGTGTGGTGGTGCATGTCTATAATCCCAGCAATTTGAGAGACTGAGGTAGAAGGATCTCAAGTTTGAGGCCATCCCCAGCAACTTAGAAAAATCTTGTCTCAAGAATAAAAAAGGACTTTGTGAAAATGAAGACAGTTTAGTTTAAAAGTACTTTTGATTTCAGCTGTAGCCTCCTTGCAATCATGTAAAAATAATTATAATTCAAATGAACAAATGTTAAACATCAAGCTGTACCATTAACAGAGCCTTATTCCATAAAGCAATTATCTCTGCAAAAAAAAGAGGACTTTGTAGCTAGGTGGTAAAAGGCCCCTGGATTCAATCCCTAGCTCCCCTTTCCCCCTAAAATACACACACACACACACACACACACACATGTATCTACTAAACTCTTAATTCAAGATTATTGTAAAATAGGGAAATCCTAAAATCAAACCAATTATGAGCATATTACACATTGAAAATAATTTTTTCAATTAATCTTTATTGAATGTCTACTATAATTCTTTTCCAAGATGTTGTCTGCAGAATTAATATTCTACTTTTTGTTGATAGTGCACATTGCCATCTGATAGAGTGTATAACAACATTAGCATCTTTATTTTACTATTTGATAAACTATGCTAGAGCACCTGAAACTTATAAGCAGAATGGTTTTGGAGAATGTTAGGAAATTCTTCAATGTGAATAATAAATTACTTCATATTTCTGCTATACACATTCAGCTTAATCTCTTAATAAATTATGAAATCTGTAGTATGAGGCAAAGAAATTGATCATAGACCTTTTCTCTTTTGTTGTTTTTGGTTTTTGGTATTGGGGATTGAACCAGGGGACATGATACCAATAACATACATCCCTAGCCCTTTTAACTTTTTTATTTTGAGACAGGTTCTTGCTAAGTTGCTGAGGCTGGGGTTGAACTTGAACTTGTGATCCTCCCACCTTGGCCTCCTGAGTTGCTGGAATTATAGGCATGTACTACTGTGCCTGGCTTGATCATAGACCTTTTCTTTTCTCATTCTTATTTTTCAGTGCTGGGAATTGAACTTAGGGCCTTTTACATTCTGGGCAAGTGCTCTACCACTGATCTACACTCACAGCCCAGATTCTTTGTTTTAAAAAAAAACAATTTTACTTTTTGAGAGATAATTATTAAAGAATTGCATGGATAGCCATATCAACTGAATCTACCCTTTTAAAAAAGATACTAATATTTATTTATCATTATTCATTTTTATTTAAAAATATATTTTTATTTTTAATTGACACAGTAGTTAGACATGTTCATGGAGCACGGTATGGCATTTCAATACCTGTATATAATGTATAATGTTCAAATCATGTCAGTTGACATATATATTACCTGAAACATTTTTTATTTCTTTTTTAAACTGAATCTGCTCTATACTAGTTAACTAAAAATATTTAAAATTTGTAAATAAATTGTATTGTTTCTGTTAATTATGTAATTTAACCAGTATTCACATATTAAGCAGTTAATATAGTGAACCAATGATATGTATTTTTTTATTCCTTTTATATTGCACATTATCACATAACTAACTGGGCCATTAATTGTCATTAGAAGAGCCAAATAATTCAATAGAACTTTGACATGTTAGTTGGGTCTAGTTTTGAGGCATCAGAAATTTTTAAAAATCTTTCAAAGTCTTTTGAGTAAATTTTTGGCATTATATGTTGTTTCACAGAGATGCAAGACTGAGGAATATAAAACTAGTTGGTCAGGAAGAGATTTTTATCTCACAGAGAATGTGATATTTTGTAGAATTGAGTGCAGAGCCAGGGATGCCTTTGAAGAGATTTTCAGAGGTAGTTACAGATACTTGGTTTAAAAACCATGTGATACCTTCTGTTGCCAATCTGTGAGGGGAGCGTCCCACTTTTGTTGCCCTAAAGCCAGGATTAGTGTTAGAGTTGCTTGCCTACCCTGTTTTGTATGAGCTCATAGGCATTGAGATTATAGTAGAAGCAAACAAATATGTTCTCTTCAACTCTGACAGGAAGAACCTATCTTTGATTCTGACATTCACTGCAGGTTGAACATAATGTGTACTTCCATTCACGGCTAAAACTTGAAATTACCAGTGTGTTGTCTATACTATGACTGAATGAAATGATTGGCTTAAATTTAATTGGGGGAAGGAAATATGTTGTACTTTCTGGATTCCAGGCACTGAGATTGGTTCTTTGCATATGTGAAATAGATATTATCTCCATTTACTAATGGAGTAAGGGTAAGTGGCTTAACCAAGTTCCATTCATTATATACTTAGTTATATAACCAAGTTTCATTTCAAAATCAGGCCTTCCCAGCTCTGAAATCTTTGCTTTTTTTTGCTCATATTTTCTTTTATAGTATGAGATATACAGTAGACAATTGCCTGGTTTATAGGAAGAGAAATGATGTAGTTCAATTTTATTTTGTGGATGAGAAAATAGCTAGAGATGGTGATGTGCCTTGCTTAAGGAATTACATCTAGTTAGTGACTGGGACTCCTATATTTTGATGACTGATGCATGCCTATAATCTGATTCCATTTTTGAAAAACGTTTTCATAACTTTTATTGATTGACCTGCCATTGTAAGATAGACTGACATGTTTAGCATTCACAGAAGCACACGGAGATTATCTCTTGAAATGTCCTGGTACTCCTTGAGATGTACAAAGCAATGAGAAATTATCCCTGCCCTTAATATATTCAGTCTGTTAAGGGGGAAAGAGACACATAAAAAAAATAATGTGAAATATCTCTCACCTATTACGGAAACACGGATAACTAAATCTGCTTAGAGATTTATCCTTCACTCTTGATATGGAAACTCTTTGGAAGAAGATTAAGGTTAACATACCTTATAAAATGACAGTTAACTAATATTATTTTAATATGTTTGGAATTTTTTTTGGGTATTTGTTCTTGAAATCATTATCTTGTTTGAGCACTTGATAGTTAAAAGGATGGCATTCCAGAGTGTTGTCTTTGCTACTACCTAATTATATGAGCTATTCAAGTTTAAATTTATTTATCTGAGGCAATATACTGTTATTTCTAAAAGTTTGATCCATGATTCATTTTTGCAAGAAAAAGCTAGTCTGCTTATTAGAAATACAAGTAATTGGGATCTACCCCAAATCAGTGGAATCAGTATCTTTATGGTTAGACCTGAGAATTTGTATGTTAACAAATGCCTCAAGTTTTGAAGGTTTCTAACACTGGGCTACATAATTAAAGTTTTATTTCTAGCTCTTCAGTGTTATGGTTCTCACCTGAAAGTTTCCCTGCAAAGGAGTTGGTGATGCTAAGGAATAAAGTAGCTTCAAAATATATGTATTTATTAAGGAGACCAAGAAAAAAATCTGAAAATTGGCCTTGTTTCCTAAGAAGTACTTCTAAGAAGACATAGTTCTTAAATAATAATAAAATATTATTATAGCTTATGTGTCTAGTGATGGTGATACATTTCATGAATTTATAATTTCTTTTCAAAGCCAAAGCTTCAGAAACTATTTCATCTGAAAATCTACTTTCAGTCCCTGGACAGAAGAATGTGGACTCATCTCCAGAAACTTCCCCTAGCATGAGCCCCATGCCACATTCTTCATCAATTGCCAATCTTCAAACTGCTAGTAAACTTATTCTGAGTTCCAGACTGGTATATAGTCAACCTCTTGATCTCCCAGAAGCAGTTGAAGTGATAAGAGCAACACCTTCTGCAGGTAAGGTATTTTTAAGACTGAGCAATTATAGTTTAGACTAATAAAGTAGATGAACTCTTCTGAAGCATGTGCTGTGTAGACATTGAAATAAAGATTTGTTTTATAACAATGATACATCTATTTAGAAACGTGTTCATTAGAAATAATTTCTTGAGGCCAGGTGTGATGGCGCAAGCCTGTAATCCCAGCAGCTTGGCAGGCTGAAGCAGAAAGATTGCCGAGTTCAAAGCCAGCTTCAGCAACTTAGGCCCTAAGCACCTTAGCAAGACCCTGTCTCAAACTGAAAAAAATTAAAAAGGGCTGTGGATGTGGCTTAGAGCTTAAGTGCCCCTGGGTTCATCCCTGGTGTTAGTAGTAATAGTACTACTAGTAGTAGTAGTGGTAATATATTTATTATTATTATTATTATTATTATTATTATTATTATTATTATTATTGTTTTTGTGATAAATGTCAACTGGACAGAAAGTGTGTAAATATTTTAATATGAAGTGTCTGTCTATACTTTGGAAGCTATGATAGTAAAATTTCAAAGAACAAATGTATTCATGTATGAATTGCTGAAGTTTTATTTTTAAGACTTCATATAGTCATGTCTCACTTTTATTAAGTATGTTTGAATGAGGGCTGATGAATACTTTGGGGGGAAAATGTAGGATAAAAGGCTATCATTTGGCTTAAAATGATATTGAATTTAGCAAGATGGATGAGATCATTTGGAGGACAGAACTAGAAGCTATATTTAAAATGATCTGCCACTTACGGAATTCTAATTAAGGAGCTCTAAAGTAGTGTTTTTAGGGAACCCAAATTGGAGGTTCAACACTCTTCCAATTACTGGTATTGAGTATGGGAATTTTCTTATTCCTTAAAGAGGTTTGCATTCACAACTGACAGATAACCTTGAGAAGAATTTATTATGTTTTTTTGTGGTGGATATAGATCTAGATGAATTTTTTAATCTTTCAAAATATTTGCAAGGTTTGGGATATACTTTCATAAGTTTATTGGAGCTTGTCATAGTAATCTATATTTTGCAGGGGCTTTATACAATGTTTTCAGATGTCTTATTGATAATAATATTCCAAGGGAGACAATAACTCTTCCCTGTTATTTAGATGGAACAGGCTTAGATGTTTAAATGTCTTTTTCACTCTTTGGGAGTTATTAATGGAATGAAATTTAACCCTGGCTTTCTGACCTCAGAATTACACCTTATATTGTACTATAGGTGGGTAGTGTTAGTTTTTGACAGTCTGGGATAAGTGAGATTTCTGGTTCAGTGTTTAAAGTGAACACTGGTAAGGTCGGGGGAGGGGAAGAGGGAGAGGGAGAGATCTCCATTGATATGTTTAGTCTGAAAAAAAAATTAATGGTAGGCGTAAATCTAGGGTCTGGATTATTTGAGGGCAGGTTTGGCACATTTGATGGACAAATTGCAATGACCACTTATGCTTCTATGATGAAAGTGGTAAAATAGAGAGAGTGAAAGTCCAGTGAGGCATGTTCTGGTGGAAAAAACACATAAATTCTGGCAAATAATACATTTATTGATTAAGGGTTGACTTGGTTTTTTTTTTTGATTTTGAGTTTTATTTTGTTTACTTCATTTAAACCTAATTACCTAAAAACAAATTTTGTGATTATTTTTGCATATTTTTATTTTATCAATTGTTCAAGACTTCTATAGATATCTTGGCCAATGAATGGGCATTTAGTGTAGGACACTAATTAGGTGGGGGATGGCAGAGTTACTCTGAAGAAGCCCATAGTGGCTTTTAATTTATGACATTTTAGAATTTTATTATTAGCATTTTATTTTGTGGTTCTAGTGTTGTAACTGTCTGCTTTTTGTTTTTAAGGTCATCTGAGTTCCTCTTCAATTTATCCAGTATGCCTTGCACCTTATTTAGTGGTTACAACTTGTTCTGATAATAAAGTACGCTTCTGGAAATGTTGTATGGAAACAAACCCACCAAATAATACAAACAATGAGAAAGAAACCTATCATTGGAGAAGATGGCCCCTAATGAATGATGAAGGAGAAGATAATAGCAGTACAGTGAGCATTGTGGGAAGACCAGTTGCTGTTAGTTGTTCATACACAGGTCGCCTTGCAGTAGCTTATAAGCAACCTGTCCAGCACAATGGTTTTGTTTCTAAAGAATTTTCGATGCATGTTTGTATATTTGAATGTGAATCTACGGGTGGGTCAGAATGGGTTTTGGAACAAACAATTCATCTTGATGATTTGGTTAAGGTTGGGAGTGTACTTGATTCAAGAGTCAGTGTCGATAGTAATCTGTTTGTGTACAGCAAATCAGATGCACTTTTAAGCAAGGATAGATATCTTATTCCAAATATCAAGCATTTAGTACATTTGGACTGGGTGTCAAAAGAAGATGGCTCCCACATTCTCACGGTGGGGGTTGGCGCTAATATCTTCATGTATGGGAGGCTTTCAGGAATTGTGACTGAGCAAACCAATAGTAAGGATGGAGTAGCTGTCATTACTTTACCACTAGGTGGTAGTATCAAGCAAGGAGTTAGGTCAAGATGGGTTCTTCTTAGATCTATAGACTTGTTGTCTTCTGTTGATGGTACACCTTCACTGCCTGTTTCTCTTTCTTGGGTAAGAGATGGGATATTGGTGGTGGGAATGGATTGTGAAATGCATGTATATGCCCAGTGGAAGCATGCTGTCAAATTTGGAGACCCCGAAGCTGATAGTCCTGTTGCAGAAGAGACAGCAGTACAAGATCATTCTGCCTTTAAAGCTAACATGTTGTCAAGAAAAAGTATTGTTGAAGGAACAACTATTGCTGATGATGTTTTTTGCTCACCAACTGTAGTTCAAGATGGTGGCTTATTTGAGGCTGCACATGTACTTTCCCCTACTCTTCCACAGTATCATCCAACTCAGCTATTAGAATTAATGGATTTAGGTAAAGTTCGAAGGGCTAAAGCCATTCTCTCTCATTTAGTAAAATGTATTGCAGGTGAAGTTGCAATAGTTAGAGATCCTGATGCTGGAGAAGGAACTAAACGGCATCTTTCTCGAACCATTAGTGTAAGTGGCAGTACAGCAAAGGATACAGTCACCATAGGGAAAGACGGTACTCGAGATTATACTGAGATAGATTCTATTCCTCCATTACCACTATATGCATTGCTTGCTGCAGATCAGGATACATCCTACAGAATTTCAGAAGAAAGTACAAAAATGCCACAGAACTTTGAAGATCATACCGATAGTCAATCAGAGGATCAATATTCTGAGCTGTTCCAAATCCAGGATATAACAACAGATGATATTGTTTTAGAGCCAGAAAAGAGAGAAAGCAAATCAAAAGTTATAAATCTTTCTCAATATGGACCAGCTTACTTTGGCCAGGAGCATGCTAGGGTACTTTCAAGTCATCTTATGCACTCAAGTCTACCAGGCCTTACCCGTTTGGAGCAGATGTTCCTTGTAGCATTGGCTGATACAGTGGCTACCTCCAGTACTGAACTCGATGAAAACAGAGATAAGAATTACTCAGGTAAATAGTCTTAAGAAAATTTTATAAAGTTATAAAGTTGCATTATCTGTATAATGATTCACATATTGAATTATGGTCTTTCTTTCAAACCTTGTAGGGAAAAGGTCTCCCTAATAGACAATTACTACTATTTAATATGCTTAGATGAAAGATAAAAGACAGCTGAATCAGGCTATCACTGACATGTATGCAACTGAATTTGTGATATATAGGCATTTTCACACATGTTCTTACACCGAAAATTTTGTGTAATTTTGAATATCTTTTCCTTTTTTTTTTTAAGATTAATTCCTTTTGTGGGTTTTTTTTTTCCATTGCGTGAGTGATAAAAATGGCCCAATTGTTAATTTTGCCATCAAATCATGAGTCTTCTGGGATCTCGTTGACTCAATTTACCTTCCCATTACTAAACACAAAAAACTTTTATAGTTATGTAATTTTCTACAAATGTTGACTTAAGAAAGAAGTTTTTAGACATTTAATATTATTTTGTGTGATTATTCTGTAACTAGAAAATTTGCAGTTGTCTTTTGAAACTGGATTTTATTCTCTTCTATACAGCTAGTTGAAGGTAATTATGTTGACTGAAATGGTGACATTAGCAAAGGAAACAAAAAATTATTGATCTTTCATTCATTTATTCATTCATTCATTCAATATTGTAGAGGAATGAGGAATTACTATGTGCCAGACACTTTGTGTGTTTTATCCCATTTAATTACAATAATAATCTTATAGTAGGTAGGTGGCTACAATTGTATTTAATTTTATAGATAAAGACACTGATCCCTAGGAATTTGACTCATCTAAGATCACATAGACATTAAGTGGGAGAAATGGAGTTCATAGGTAAAGGATGTTGCTTCCAAGCTGGCACTCTGTTTTTAACTACTTCATGAGATTTCTAGTGAAAAATCACTTCTTCTCAAAGCCAGTTAGAAAATCTCTCTTTAGATAGATTCACACCCTTGCATGTGTGCCCAGTATTTCCCTTTAGGAGATTAAAATAACAGGAGACCTTAAAGGATTTTTTCTATGACCTATTTTTTCATTGTGTTAGAAGGAAAAAAAAAAAACACCTTTTAAATTGTGAGGTTATGTGCAATTGAGTGAGGTTCTTCCCAGAGTAAACCTTTGTTAATATGTATTAGTTTTCACTCTGGGGTATTAAGAAGGCATGCCATAATCCATGGAAAATAGTTTAAATTTTCTGACACAAACTGTATCATTGGCTAGGAATATAAGCAATAGCTTATCCTGGTCACAGTAGACATCTGTGAGGTAGATAAGACAGGAATGAATGTCTCCATTTCACAGGCAAGAAATTGAAAATCAGAGATTAAATGAATTGCACATCTCAGTATAAGGATTCTGAGTAATTGGATTCTTCCATTTATTGAGGTGAGAAGACACAGGTGTTAGTAACTCTGCTTTCTCTCATACTCTATACCCAGTCTATTGGCAAATGGTGTCATTTCTTTTACATCCAGAATCCAATCATTTCTTATCACCTCTGCAGTCACTGTTGCCCTGCCTAGTTACTGACAGTCTCCTAACTGCTTCATTTATGTGAATTCAATCTGTACTTCACAAAGGACAGTGACTCGTTTGAAGTCAAGATACATTAAATCTCTCCTCTGCCTAATATGTACCAGTGGCTTCCCATGTGTCATGTTAGAGTAAAAGTCAAGATCATTTTAGACTTCTGCAAGGTCCCACATATCTGGGGTCATTTCCATTTCTATGTTTCCCCTTCTTGCTGTCCCACAAACACATAAGCACATTGCTTTCTTGAAGTCTTTGCACTTACTGTTTCCTTTGCATAACTGTGCAAACTGCTCTTCCACGTGTGTGCATGGTTCATTCTGTTATATCCTCAGAGTTCTGCTGAAATTTTGTTTTTTTGGAAAATTCTTCCTGGCCACACTAAATAAAATAGAGCCTTTTTATTTCAGCAGTCCTTATATCTCAATCCTGCTTTATTTCTCTTCATAACATTAATTTCCACATATTATTTGTTTGTTTATTGTCTTATCCTACTAAAATGTAAACTCCATCAAAGTATTAACTCTGCCTCTTTCACTATTAAATCCCCAGTACCTAAACTGTGCCTCACATGTAGTAGATGCTAAATTTGTTGAATGAATAAATGGACGAATGAGTATAGGTAATGGGAAGCAGAGATGGAACTTGAACTTTAATAATTTAAAAAATTTTGTTTTCTTCTGAAAATATTATTTATTCTTTACTCTTTGAATACTTCCTATGTGTTAGTTACTAGTCTAGGTGCTATCAATACCTTTGCATTGCTGTTATTCAGAAGTAGCCATAGTTTTGATTAAATTTGACATACTTGTGTACCTTTTTCAACTTTTGACTAAGTGGAATCAAATTTATATATGTAAATTTGTGGAATCAATTCATCTTAATTTTGTAATACTAAGTAGTCTGGAGAATCAAATTTCAATCTTCAGAAGTATCATATTTCAGTCAAACTAAACAGCCTAGGAAATATTACCTGTTTAATTATGTACCAAATAATTTCACTATAGTTATGTAACTCCTTAAATCTCACCTGACTTCATGTAGGAAGTATTTTTATGAATTATACCTAACTCATTACAGTTAGATTTTATTATATTCCTGAATCATTTTTCATTTAGAAGTTTTAGTATTCACATGTTTTTTATAGAAATATGTTCTTCATAAAGTTATTAAAGTATTCATAAAGGAGCACAATGAAAGTATCTTATGTATTTTATGTAAATTATTAATACAGAACTTAATGCTTATTTTGTAGCTTTAAAAAAAATCAGTTTGTGACCTTTGAACTCCTTTTTTCTTAAACATATATTCTACTTAAATTACAGGAAGAGACACCTTAGATGAATGTGGTTTGAGATACTTGTTAGCTATGCGCTTGCACACATGCCTTTTAACATCACTGCCTCCTTTATACCGAGTACAGCTACTTCATCAAGGTATTCTACTTATTGTTTGACCCTTTGTACACTTTTATTTAGTATTGAAGTGGTGAGTGTGTTCATATTTGTATATGATCAGCCAGTGAATCATTATTTGTTCACCTATCGCTGGTCTTAGGATCTGTCACTTAAGTACGTACTTAACATTTTCTTATGTATCCTTCAGCTTTATCCTATGACTTTTGTGCAAGTAACTCAGTTTTTGAGACTTTACTCACTGAGATTGTAGTAACTTAGTAAATGTAGTTTTCCACTCTATAGAGTGGCTCTGAATTTGTCTGGTATCTGTTCTTTTAAAATTCTATAGATTTTGCTTTTTATGTTGTTATTGTTTTTATCTTAATATAAGCATCATGTTCCAAGTTGCCAGCAAGTAAAAGTGATGTTTCAGGAAGATCTACCATATTGATCCAGTGGATTTTCATATATCTGGCATGCTACCATACACCCACCCTGATTTGAGACATAAGAATTCATATCACCTTCTTACTTACAGATTAAAAAGTATAGAATTTAGAGTGACCTACGTAGGATGTAGGACTCTTTATTAGTAGACATATACTTAGACTCCTTGTTCAGGGCTCATTTTTATTAGACTATATTTCTTTTGAAACCTAAAGCGCCATAGAGTATGCATTAGTATTGTGGGCCCTGAAATACCAGGCTTGATGAACTGTTACTGTTACCCATGTTGCTTACCCTTTACCTATAAATGTCCTTTGAAAACATGATTTTAAATATCTACTTAATATTCTGTCATCTGTCTAAATTATATTTCATCTATCCAACTTTTTAAATTTTTGAAACATTTAGATTATGTTGGTTCTAAAATTTGAATTATCATTATAATGAATGGCCTTATAACCTTGCATGTAAGTATTTATGCATATTTCTGTTTATTCTTCTGATAGTTTCCTAGCAGTTGAATTCCTGAGTCAGAGGGTGTGAAAAATTTTGCCATAGCTTCAGTATTAGGCAGCTTTAATCAAGGCGTGAAAGGCATCTTTATCCCAGATTTATCCCAGATGTTCACTGGAACTCTTGTGACGTTTAGAGCTTGCTTTAAAATTAGGCTTAGCTTCTTGGCCAGAGGGAATAGTGAAGTAGTTTTCAAAATTCAGTGTTGAAGGATATTAAGACTTGTTGCATTAATTTTACAAGAAGTGGCAGTGGCAGTGTGAGACAACAGCCAGGCACCTGGGCCAAATGCTTTCACTTGAATTTCAAGTGAACCAAAACTTTCACTGTTGATAATAAGTTTGATATATGTATGAATAGCTTAGTCTTCAAATACATTTCATTCCAATGATAACATTTTAGTGCCTGTATTTTTGTATGGGGGGAAAGAAACCCACTTACGTTCAGGAAAAAAGTTAAGAGATTTGGGTTTTCTGTTTCCTGTTTCTCATCTTATATTCACAAACTTACAGTATAAAATCCTGAAAGATGACACACTTCCTTTCATTCTTTCATTTATATATAACTATGGAAAAATTGTTTTTGTTCTTTTTTTATATAGTTCTGAAGGTTATTATTTTAAATTTCCAATTTAGGTGTTTCTACATGCCATTTTGCCTGGGCTTTTCATTCTGAGGCTGAGGAAGAACTGATTAATATGATTCCAGCAATTCAAAGAGGAGACCCTCAGTGGTCTGAGTTAAGAGCAATGGGAATAGGATGGTGGGTGAGGAATATTAACACACTTCGAAGATGCATTGAAAAGGTAACTTTGCTTCATTGGATTTTGAAGTTTAAAAAGTCTTAAATGGAAAAACACAGTATCAGTATCTTGCTGAAAAATTGTCATGAAGAATGAATTTGTACATCTGGATATCTTAAGAATTTTATATATATATATATATATTATATATATATATATATATTAGTGGTAGTTGGACACAATACCTTTATTTTATTTATTTACTTTTATGTGGTGCTGAGAGTTGAACCCAGGTCCTCACTCATGCTAGGCAAGCGCTTTACCTACTGCTGAGCTACAATCCCAGCCTGAGAATTTTTTAAATAACATTTTTTGGAGATTTAAAAAACTTGACCTTTGTCTATGTATGTATGAAATGGGAATATTTTTTATTATTAGTTGAGATATATCTTATTTAAAAAAATTTTTTTTTTAGTTATTGATGGACCTTTATTTTATTCATTTATTTATATGTGGTGCTTAGAATCGAACCCAGTGACTAGCACATGGTAGGCAAGTGCTCTACCACTGAGCCACAACCCCAGCCCTAAAAGGTATATCCTATTTTAAGAAAATAATAAAAATTTAAATTTAGGAAGTATACTTAAGTTTTTGTCTTTTATTTCCATTGCATTAAAAAAAGTCTAGTTCAGTAAGTAGTAAACTTGCTTTACACACTTAAAATACCATTCAAAAACCAATTTTTATTTATTTCACTTGAAGAACATATCTGTGCCAGCCAGTGAAACATGATATTTTTTAAGACAGTTTTTTTCTTAAAATCAATTGATGGGTAGATTCCTTCTAGAAAAAAAGAAATTTCAATTTTTTTTTGTTAATGGAAATAATATTAATGTAATATTATTACATTAATATTAACTAAGCACCTGTTATGTACCAGGCTTGGTGCTGGTTTCTTTTCATTAATCATTTCATAAAATCTTTTCTTTAGCCCCATGTTATCATGTCCATTTTATAACTGATGGAATTAAGAATCAGAGTTTGGGTAACCTGCCCAAATTCCCAGTTAAGTGTTAGTTTTAGTATGTTCCTTTTCTATTTAAGCAGAGTTGAGAAAGTAAAATTATCATTCATATTTTACTTTAGGAGTCCATTGAAATTCCCTAGAATTCAATCATTGGTACTATATTTGTGAAGTATGAATTTTTTTCTCCCAAGAATGTAGAACTCTTCATTATTTTATTCCTCTACAATAGGAATTCTAATGTGAGAAACTTATTTAAAACATCCCACTCTGAAATATTTTAATTTGGTAGGTTGGTGGTAGGGCTGTGGCCTCTTCATATTGATTACATCTTATGATTCTGGTATACATGGTTATCACATCACAGTTTAGAATATGAGTATTAAAGAATCATTTTCCTACTATGTATAAGGCAGCCAACAAAAATATCAGTATTCCAGTTCTGAAAATAGCCACAATAGGAATTTGCTCCCACATCAAGAAATAGTTTCTGCTGTAAAGGAAAAGCTGATTATTTTAGCATGTAAATAATTCAGTATCTATATTAAGTATTTTATAGCCCAAAGCAGTGGAAAAAGAAAACATTTTACCTGAAATGTTTCAGATGTATTTTATAGAGATCTCTTTACTTTGTAAACACTGTGGTTTTGCCATTATAATTGAGTATTTTCTGATAGGTATAATTTATTTATTATACAAGTAACTTATTTATTGAAAATAAATAAAAGGACTACGTAAAATTTTTGTCCTGAAGTATTTTTTATAAATCTTTATCTGAATATCAGCAATAATTTCTTAAAAGATGACAGAACATATGGAAGCACTAAGTTAAATGACGAGAGAAGAGAAAAATACTAAAGGGAAAGGAAATTAAAGAATATTGACAGTAAAACATTTTGTGTTGCAATTTTAGATGTTTTTTCCAATTTCTTCCATAATTCAGTAGCTTCTTGCTTCACCATTGGTCGATGAGTTCTAATAAAATATTCACTGGTTTTTGTTAGCCTCTGCAAAAATCACTAAAATTAAGAGGCTTATCTCAGCATCTTTGAGGACTACAATATAGTCTGTATGCTATTGTGTTCAAAAAAATACAATTACATGTAATAATGATATTGTCTTAATTTTTAAACTGACAGAATTGATTAATGCTATATAAATTCAGCAACTTTGGTCATATGAGTCAAAGGGTATTACAAATTATAGTACATGGAGAATTATATACTCACTGAAACTTTTTAAAAAATGTAATTATTAAAAACTAAAATTTGTAAGCCAGGGGCTGTATGTTTAGCTTATTGGCAAAATGCCATATGTGAAGCTCTAGGCTCAATGTCTAGCCCAAAAATAAATATACTATACTAGTTGAGAGAACCTTAAATTGTGAAATCATATTTACCATATACATCAATATTTTTTAAGTTTTACAAAACATTAAGAAATGGAGTATGTTGAATTTTTAAGAATTGGTCACATCTATTAAATAAATAGTCTGTTTTTATTGTTTCCTATGTTAGTTTTTAAAAATATTTTTTAATTAAACATGAACACAATATTTTGTTTATTAATTTTATGTGGTGCTGAGAATTGAACCCAGTGCCTCACATGTGCAAGGCAAATGCTCTACCACTGAGCCACAACCCCAGCCCCCTATGTTAGTTTTATTACTACCTGGGTTCTGATACCTTTCTACTCCTTGCTGTGTGACTATAGACCATTCACAACTTCTTGGTGTCTTAATCACCTCACCAGTAAAATGAGTATGGTAATTGTACCTCGTGGGTTGTAGTGATTCAGTAAGATCAGTGAAAAGTGCTTGATTGTACTGGTGCCAGTTATATGGTAAGTAGTCAATTAATGCTAGATGTTATTCTTATTTATTTTCTAATCACTGGTGTGCAAACTGTCTTTAGGAGCATGTGTCATAAGTCTTTTGAGATTGTGAAATAGAGCCAAGTTTTCCTGTTTTTATTGTTCTGTCATCCATTGAAGTAGCAGGAAAACATTGATTATTGACTACTTGGTTGTAATAGTTTTGTCAGATAGTTAAAATAATATTTTATTTACTATTTAGGTTGCCAAAGCTGCTTTTCAAAGGAATAATGATGCCTTAGATGCCGCATTATTCTATCTTGCAATGAAGAAAAAAGCAGTAGTGTGGGGTCTGTTTAGGTAAGTTGCCTCAACACTTAATATGATTTAGTGGAATGAAGAGTGTGCTTCATATCAGAAACTTAGTGCTTTTGAAGATAGATACATTATCTTGGTCAAATCAACTTACTTCTTTATGCCTTTGTTCCTTTATCTTCAACAAATGGTCAACATATCTTTTCAACTTAACCTAAAGGGTGGGATGTTGTTCTACATAAAGTTGATACAAGCTCATTGGAAAGTAAAAAATACTCTTGTGTCCTGTTTGTGTACATAAGGTACTATAAGCTTTCCTTATTAGAAGAGAAGAAATGCTTGAAAACCTATAAAAATATATACAGTTACATACTTATAACTAAAGTTATTTTTTAGATGGATATTTCCGTTTTTTATTTTCTATTTTTGCATTGCAAAGGATTTCTATTTTTAATTCTATAAAGAATTAAGATATTTTAAATTGATTTAAACACTGATATTTGTGCTCTGATTCCCAGGTCACAACATGATGAAAAAATGACATCATTTTTCAGTCACAACTTTAATGAAGATAGATGGCGTAAAGCTGCTTTGAAAAATGCTTTTTCTTTACTTGGAAAACAACGTTTTGAACAATCTGCTGCTTTTTTCTTGTTAGCGGGTTCACTGAAAGATGCCATAGAGGTATAAATAAGAAAAAATGCTTTGAAATACTTGTAAAAGATTGAAAACCTGAAAAGGTCTTTGAGGAGATTGCAATTTTTTGGTGATATTTTTGTAAGAACAGAATATAACTATAGAAATTGTTGAACTTAAAATAGTAGCACTGTGATAAGTGAAATTATAAATAAGTTCAGAGGAGAAACAGTTTTATATACGGCATATTATATTTCAAGATAATATATAAAATGGCAAAATGGTTTATGAATGCATTTTTTGTGGTCATCTTATGATTATGAACAATTAAAGTACATAGGTCACAATCTCCTTATCTTGTGCAGAAAAGCAGAAATTTCAATTTTTTTTCCTAAATGAAATTCATAGATAAGAAACTAAAATAGTGATTTGTACTGTTCTGTGATATAATTGTCTTAGATATTGAAAAAATAAATGTGAGGAAATTCTCTGTAAATTTTCTCATTTTAAATATATAATGCTGGCAAGTGATTATGAGAGCAATGTTAATTTTCCTGTTACTTATAATTTCTTCCTTATAGTTACTGATTATCATTCTGAGCAATTAAAACAGGTGATTGAAAAATAGAATAGGAAATATTACATGATAGAAGAAATAGGAACTATCTAACAAAGTAAAATTGCTAATAAATTTAAAATTAGTCATTCTTCGTGATTATCTCAGGCATGATTTTTTAAAATTATAAATGCTATGAATTTGAAATGGGAAATTTAACTCAAGTGAATTAGATTTTATTTATTTATTTATTTGTTTATTGGTGCTGTGTTATGGGACCAAACCCTAGGCAATTTCTAAGTTCTAGTTCCTTTTATTATTCTTATTTTTCCTTAGTCTGCTGTGAAATAATCATTTAACTGCCTTTCATTGTCTCAACCTCTGGACTGCCTCCTTCTACCATGATAGCAGATGATTTTAGGGTATTAGTGAGATAGTCCATATCACTAAATAATTATCACTAAATAAAATAAATATTTCTTAAAATTTAAATTTTCAGGTATGTCTTGAAAAAATGGAAGATATTCAGCTAGCTATGGTTATTGCCCGCTTATACGAATCTGAATTTGAGACTTCATCCACTTACATATCCATCTTGAATCAAAAGATTTTGGGTTGCCAAAAGGATGGGTCAGGATTCAATTGCAAAAGATTGCATCCTGATCCTTTCCTGCGTAGTCTTGCCTATTGGGTGATGAAAGATTACACCCGTGCCTTGGATACATTACTGGAACAAACACCAAAAGAAGAAGATGAGCATCAAGGTGAGACTTTTATACATTTCTTTCTTTTTTCTTTTTTCCTAAAGGAAAACGCTTCAGAACTTCATTCAGATTTTTAAAAATATCATTACCAGATTTACTTTTCAACTCTAAGAAATTATCGATTTTTTTGTCAGTTTAGATTAACTATTAATATTTATTATAAAATCTAGCATCTTATAATTTAAGTAATACTAAAGAGACCACACATTTTTAATCTCACAATTATATTTTGAGGAATATAAGTAGAATTATTATACTGTTCTGGTTTCATATACATTAAAAAAGTATGTTTTTAAAAAGCACATTAAAAAAACTGAATGTTAAGGCAAGAGAGTCACAAGTTTGAGGCAAGTCTGGGCAACTTAGTGATACCCTGTCTATTAATAAAAAATAAAAAGGGCTAGGAATGTAGCTCAGTGTTCGAGCAACCCTGGGTTCAGTCCCTAGTACCACCATTAAAAAGAAAAAAGAATAAAAAAATAAAGCATACAGAATGTTTATTACATTGCTTAGCTCTTCCTAAGTAATCATATAGCTATGTTTTTTAACATGGAAAATTTGTATGTTTACACATATTGGTTTGATGCACGGGACTGGAAAATCTTTACTTTTTACACTTTTGGATATCCTAAATAATTTAGATCTTTTAAGCACCTGGAGAGTATTTGTCAGCTTTGTTTGCAGTAAAATTAAACATGGGCACATGGTAACAGAATAGCTAAATAAATACTCTATCCATATACCCAAACAGTATGCCATTTATTTTTATAGTATATCCTACTAAGGACATACAGTCAAATTTATTATTTTAAAGTCACTTTTCTAGTTCACGTCTGTATGTGGTTACACTACCAACTTAACATACAGATTCACTTAATTTTATGGGAAACTTGCCTATAATCACACTGACTTAGAAGGTTGAGGCAGGAGGATTGCAAGTTTGAAGCCAGTCTCAGCTACTTATTGAGACTCTTTCTCAAAATATAAAAAAGGGGTAGAGATATAGTTCAGTGGTATAGTGTCTCTGGTTTCAGGTTCTAGTACCACAATAAATAAATTTGCTTTTTGTAATTTACTTTTTAAAATTTTATTTTCTTTTAATTTTGTATAAAATGTTGACATGGTTTTGAAATTAAATATATAAAACCCAAAGTATTTTCAGAGAAATATAGCTTATTTTCTTGTGCCCTTCTCCCTTTTCAGGGAACCAATTAAAATTTTATACATGTAAGCCTTCCTTCTGCATCTCCTTTTACTTAATATATCCTGGATATCACTCCATAGTATACAGGGAATTTTTTTTTAATTTCAGTTTTATGGTTTTAATGATTACATGAATGTAACAGAGTTTAACCTACCTAAGGTCAATATTTATGTGTCCTTTATTATGAAGAAATGCTGACATATTTTATTCTTTTGCAGTGTAAGTACAAATTAATACTAACTTTTGATGTATCTATTTGGTTTCTGTAGTTATCATCAAATCTTGTAACCCAGTGGTATTTAGTTTTTATAACTACCTTCGAACACATCCTTTGCTTCTTCGAAGAAACCTTGCCTCCCCTGAAGGAACTTTGGCAACCTTAGGTCTCAAAACTGAGAAAAATTTTGCTGACAAAATTAACCTCATAGAGAGAAAATTATTCTTTACTACTGCAAATGCTCATTTTAAGGTTGGATGTCCTGTTCTAGCCCTGGAGGTACTTTCCAAAATTCCAAAAGTAACCAAAATGTCTGCCTTACCTGCTAAAAAAGATCCACCTGATTTTGTTTCTAAAAAGATGGGTGATGTGTCTGCAGAATCAAAAACTATGAGCGATGGCAATGGGAGTTCTGGCACTGACTGGTCAAACATAACTTCAGCACAGTTTGACTGGAGTCAGCCAATTGTTAAAGTTGATGAGGAACCTCTTACTCTTGATTGGGGAGAAGATCATGATAGTGCCTTAGAAGAGGATGAAGATGCCATTGGTTTAGTAATGAAAAGTACAGGTGCCAGAGGAAGAGATGAACAAGAAGATCAGAAGTCCTCAGAGCTTAATATGTTATTGACTCCTCAGGAAGAAGATCATCGTGAAGGTGATACTGAAGTTGATGTGATTGCTGAACAACTAAAATTCAGAGCTTGTTTAAAGATCCTTATGACTGAACTAAGAACTTTGGCGACAGGTTATGAAGTAGATGGAGGGAAGCTCAGATTTCAACTCTATAACTGGCTTGAAAAGGAAATTGCTGCCTTGCATGAGATATGCAATCATGAATCAGTTATTAAAGAATATTCCAGTAAAACATATTCCAAAGTAGAGAGTGATCTTCTGGATCGGGAAGAAATGGTGGACAAACCAGATATTGGTTCATATGAGCGACACCAAATAGAAAGACGAAGATTGCAGGCTAAACGAGAGCATGCAGAAAGACGAAAGTTGTGGTTGCAGAAAAACCAAGATCTCCTAAGAGTGTTTCTTAGTTACTGTAGCCTTCATGGGGCCCAAGGTGGTGGTCTAGCCTCAGTAAGAATGGAACTCAAATTTTTGCTGCAAGAATCACAGCAGGTATGGACATACTTTTGCTTTCGTAATTTCAGTGGCCCTTCCAGCTAGGGCTATAAAACTGTTTTTGCATTAATCCAAATATATTTAGCTGCTCTGTTCATAAGAGGCAGATATTTGTAGTCTATATGGTTTTTTATTTAAGTGAAAGTTTTGGTATGCTTAAAAACTTGAGAGCAAAATTCTCCTCTTTGTATTTTCTTCATCTGGCATAGTACCTGATAAATACCAGGTGCTGAATAAATTTTTGTAGATTGAGTGAATAAGTAAATGAACATACTACTTTTACTCAAGTGTATTTTGTCAGATAACTGTTATTTTTTTTTCTCCTTCATTTTAACTACTTTGAAAACAAAAATTTACTCTCACTTCCAGGAAACTACAGTAAAACAGCTCCAGTCTCCATTACCATTGCCTACCACCCTACCTCTGCTTTCAGCAAGTATTGCTTCAACAAAAACAGTTATAGCTAATCCTGTATTGTACTTAAATAATCACATCCATGATATACTTTATACTATTGTTCAGATGAAAACACCGCCTCATCCCAATATTGAAGATGTGAAGGTAATGTAAAGTTTGTTTATTTGATGTTGTATATATTGAGAAGGTAAATATGTTATATTTGTAGGTCCTCAAACTTGAACTGACAGAAAATATTCTCAAGTGTTCTTACGTGCTACCTTTTCATTTCCAATCAATTCCGGACTATCCAATGAATGTAATTTAAAAGTAAGCATTTTTCTTATTTTTGTAAAAGTTATTGTCTTCCTTTAAGACAGGTATGCTTTTTTGGTAATAAAATTAATTTTCAAGACAGTGTTCTTGCCACTTCATATCCCTTTAGATTATACATTCCCTTAAATGTCATTAAAATTAGAAATATTTATGATTCCTGTTTACATGCCAAAATCCAGTAAAAATGTAAGTTGAGGAATACCTGGGAGAGAACCATGATTAATCAAAAATGGTTCCAGAGATAGTATCCTGTTAGTGTTTCCTTGATGATTGTGTTTATTGAAGGCTATGTAATACTTAGGGACAATCAGAATTTTGACAGAGTTACCACTCCAAATTAAACCTATGCCCTGTGCTGAGAAAATTGAAAATTGTTACATTGCAAGAACTACAAGGGAGCTTGGCAGGATCTGAAGAGTTAGACTTCCACTGTATCAACTTAAGTGTATTTGTGTTCTGCTCTTCAGTTCCTGTGGTGGATGTACAATTCAAATACCCATAATTTTATTTCTTTTATTTGACAACATGTTTGATCTCTGCTAGTACATTATTCTGAAGGATCTAAGATTTTACTGATCACATCAACCTTCTAGAGACTTCTCATTGGTAGTGTGAATTAAGTGTTTGCTAGGTGAAGCTAGACATGTATAAAAGTGATAAAATTTATACAAGTACCAAGTAAACATTTCCAGTTCATAGATATTTGGGTAAGGATTTCAAAGAGACTGAAATAATTTCTAAAGTCCCTTCAAATTTTAAGATTTTATGAGTCTGAAAATGTTTATTCAATGTGGGATATCAAATGTGGTTTTATATCAAATAGAGAATTTTTAAACTTTATATGAATATTAAATGAATTATTTACTTTCTACAAAATCAGCCATTTCACAGTGATTGATACACTTAATAAGCATTTTATTATTATTGAGTATTTTTGTCAAGAGAAATTTATCAGACAAGCTTAAAGAAGAGTTCTTAAAATTCTGTACTTGTTTTTCCTTTTTAAAGAAAATTTTAAATTAAATTAACAATTTAAGTTAATTGTTGGTAGCCTAGGACAAGTCCCAGTAACATCAGTGTTGATGCTTTGCTTAGGGCCTGGTAGATGGCAGGTTCACAGTAAGTAAATATTTGATAAAGATGTGTCTGAAGTAGTTAGCTTTGTTATGGGCATGCATATAAAGATGGGTGAGACTTAGAAGTTTAAAAGCAAAGTTAGTAGTATCATATAGGATCTAGTCTTCCTTATGATATTGCTAGTTTCCTGAGTATTTTCTAATTTTTAATATATTGCTGTTATGTAGAAATGTTAGTATAAAATGTAATTGTGGCTGTTTTGGTTTTAGGTGCACACACTTCATTCACTAGCAGCATCACTTTCTGCATCAATTTACCAAGCATTATGTGACAGTCATAGCTACAGGTAAAAAAAAAAAATCACCCAAAATAGTATTAATATAGCAAAAACATTAAACCATTTCAGAGTTTTATTAGGATTCTGTTTCCAGGGACTGAGAAATCCCCAAATATGACTGACATAGAATCAGAAATAAAATGATTATTTGTTTAGTTATCTCCCAGAAACAACAGATAAATATAGAAAATGACAAGTAGTAAAAGTAAATTATCTTCAATACCATCTTTTTGTTTTCAAGAATGAAAAGCTTACTGTCAAATAACTTACACTAAATTTTTTTCTTAGGAATTATTTCTTTTTGTATTGGATTAGCTTTTATTATTTTTAACTGGTTTTTAGTTAAAAACCTTGAAAAGTGAAAAAGTACATTTCTAAAGTTGAATTATTAAAGTCAAATTTATGCATTTATGTATGATGTAAAAGTCTTTGGAAGATATATCAAGTAAAAGTAACGGTTTGAATTTTTCTAAATGTCATATCGCCTTCATTTAGTGTATACTTCACATGTTAATAAGTAGAGCCATGTAAGTTCTAAGAAATTGAATCACTTGGAAGGATGACCCAGATTTAAATGTAGTATATTTAGAAAATTTTAAAAATAATAGAAGTACGAAATTTATATTAAAATATGTTTAGACTTTTTCTCGTAAATTTAGCAGCCATTTGTGAGAATATTTGATATTCAATAAGGAGTTACTCTTTTAAAATAACCTGTGCTCTAATTTTACCCTTTCTAGGACATGTCTAGACAAATTCCAAAGATCTGGGAATGTAGATAAATGGAAAAAAAAATTGGTTTAGTTGGCATGGTCATCTAAATGATTATTGATAACTTGTTTGATATCAGTCACTGGTAAAAATGGCACCAAAAGAGAATTCAATTACATTGTTTTCAAATATGTACTTTCCAGTTCTTAGTTATACTTTAGTTTCTGCTTTTGTATTTATTCAATTTCACAAAAAGACCCATTCTGAAGAGGAAAGTAAATATTTAGTGACTTTTGGCTTGAGGTTTAGATATTTCTAAAATTATGATTCTCCATAGTTTAGCTCATATTTTTTTAAATTCAGGGTTAAGCTTGTACAACTTTGCAGAGATAAGAAATCCAACAAACTAGTACCCTGAAACTTTCTGTCTACTGTATCTAAACCCAACAATAGTCTGCTTACCTCACACTTCAAAATGAGTGCAAATAGAAAAGATTTCAAAATATTAGGTGGATTCTGGAAAAGAATTTAAAAGAGTAAATGACCTCTGCCCAATGTAGTAAAGTTGATATTTTGTTTTAAAAAGCTATCAATAAACATTTATAACTAATTTCAAGAACTAAAATAAATTCTCATTAGAACAGTGAATTCAAGAACTTTTGCTTTTTTTTAATCTTCTAAAACAGATTATTTGTATATAGTATAATTTCTTATTACCTCTCTTAGGATGATAAATAACTGAACCTATTTGTTTTAGCAGTCAAACAGAAGGAAATCAGTTTACAGGTATGGCTTATCAAGGACTTCTTTTAAGTGATCGTCGAAGACTGAGGACAGAAAGCATTGAAGAACATGCAACACCAAACTCATCTCCTGCTCAGTGGCCTGGTGAGAATTTTAAGTGTTTTTTGTTTGTTTGTTTTTTATTTTTTGAAATCTGTTTTGTAATTCCTTTTTTATTTTTTAATCTTAATTCTTCATGTCTATTATTTGGTTAATAATAGAAATCGAGTTCCACTGACATTTCCATACTCCATATATTATGCATTGATTATATCCTCTCTCCCCTCTTTCCTTTTTTCCCCTGGCCCACTTCTCAGTACCTAATTGTTCCTCTTCTTTTAGATCTATTTTTTGATATGAGAGAAAACATGTAATACTTGTTTTTCTCTCTGCTTTATTTCACTTAACATGGTGTCTTCAAGTTCAATTTATTTTCTTGCAGATGACATGATTTCATCCTTCTCTATGGCTAAAAAATACTACATTGTATGTATATATACACACACCATATTTTTTCTGTGTGTGTGTGTTGGGGGTGAGGTGCTGGGGATTAAATTCAGGGGCAGGGGTGCTCTATCATCAAACTATATCCTACCCCTTTTTTAAAATTTTGAGACAGGTTCTTGTTAAATTGTTGAGGCTGGCCTCAAACTTGTATTCTTCCTATCTCAGCCTCCCAAGTTGCTGGGATTACAGGTGTGTGTCACTGTGCCCAGCCAGCCCTTTTCATTTTATAATTTTAATACAAGGTCTTGCTAAATCTCCAAGGCTGGCCTTTAACTTGGAATCTTGCTTCAGCCTGCTGAGTTTTGGGATTCCAGCATGTACTACCACCATGCCTGGCTATACCATATTTTCTTCATTTATTCATCTGTTGATGGGGCACCTAGGCTGGTTCCTTATCCTGTGTATTATAAGCAGTGCCACATAAACATGGCTATGTCTCTTTTGTATGTTGATCTCATTTCCTTTGGATATATGCCCAGCAGTGATAAAGCAAGATCATGTGCTAGTTCTATTTTTAGTGTTTTGAGAAACTTCTGTATTATTTTTCCTCAGTGGCTATATTAATTTACATTCTTATTAACAGTATATAAGGGTTTTCCTTTCTCCACATCCTCATTGGCATTTAATATTATCTTTTTTATAATAGCCATTGTAATCAGACTAAGATTGAATCTCAGTAGTTTGATTTGCATTTCCCTGATAGCTCAAGATATAGAACATTTTTTTTCATAAATCTATTAGCCCTTTGTACTTCTCTTGAGAATTTTCTATTCAGATTATTTGTCTATTTGTTGATAGGATTATTTATGTTGTTGAATTTTTTGAGTTCTTTATATATTCTGGGTATTAATCCTTTGTTAGATGAATAAATATTTTTTCCTATTCTGTAGGTTGTCTCTACATTTTGTTCATTGTTTCCTTTGCTGTACAGAATTGTTTTAATTTTATATAGTCCCATTTGTCAATTCTGGCTTTTGTTTCCTGACCTATTAGGAGTCCTATCCTGGAAATCATTGCCTGTGCCAATATCTTGAAGTGTTTCCCTCTGCTAGTCTTAAAATTTCATGTCTTATATTAAGATCTTCAATTCATTTTGAGTTGATTTTTGTGTAAGATGAGAGATAACGGTCTAATTTCAGTCTTCTACATGTGGATATTATTTTTCCAGCACTGTTTACTGAAGAGGCTGTCCTTTCTCCAGTGTGTGTTTTTGGTCCCTTTGTCAACAATCATTTGGTTGGAAATATGTGGATTTATATCTGGTTCCTTTGTTCTTTTCCATTGGTCTCTGCTTTTATGCCAGTACAATGCTGTTTTTGTTTGTTTTACTGTGGCCCTGCAGTGTGTTTTGAAATCAGGTATTGTGATGCCTCCAGCATTGCTCTTTTTGCTTATGATTGCTTTGACTATTTGGGGTCTTTTGTGCTTCCCTAAGAATTTTAGGACGTTTTTTTCTAGTTTTATGGAGTTTCATTGGTATTTTGATGAGTATTACACTTACTCTGTAGATCACTTAGGGTAGTATGGCTATTTTAACTATATTAATTCTCCCAATCCATGAATATGCCAAATCTTCCCGCCTTCTAGTGTCTTCTTCAAATAAGATATAAGAAATTATTTAACTCTTAAAAATTTGTTAAGACTTTGGAGTCTCATTTATGATCTATTTTAGAAAAAGTACTGTGTGCTGATGTAAAGAATGTATATTCCATAGATGTCTGTTAAGTCAATCTTATCTGTAGTATAATTTAACTTATCTGTTGGTACAGGAGGGGTGTTGAAATCACCCACTGTTATTGCAGTAAGGGCTTTCTCCCTTTATGTCTAGTAGTGTTTGTTTTATAAAACTAGGTGCTCCAACATTTGGTGCATCTATACTTATTATAATATCTTCTTGATGTATTATTCCCTTCATCAATATATATTGACCTTTCTCTTCTGATTTTGTCTAAAAATTCTATTTTGTTGGATGTAATCCTATTTGCTTTGGGATATTCTATTTGCTTGGAATATCATTTTCCATTCTTTCACTTTAAGTCTGTGTGTCTTTGCAAATGAAGTGATTTTCTTAGATGCATCAGATTGTTGGGTATTGTTTTTTAATCCATTCGGCCAGTCTGTGTTTTTTAATTGGAGCATTAAGACCATTTACATTCAGAATTATTCCTGACATTTTGTTGATTTTTCTTTTTCTAAAAAAAAAGTATGTTTTTTCCTTTAGTACTCATCTTAAAAGTTTGATGTTTACTGTATTTGATAATGTTTGAGTCTTTTCTAATTCTCATTTATGTATCTAATCTTTTAGTGGGATTTATTTTTTCATGTGCTCTAATAATTTTATCATTCTTCCTCTTCTGGGTATAGGATTCCCTTATGCATCTTCTGTAATGTTGGTCTAGTAAGTCATGAATTCCCTTAGTTAATGCTTATCTTAGAAGGCCTTTATTTCCAGTTCTCTTCTAAAGGATTTTCTTTCTGGCTATAGCAATCCTTCAAGTAGTTACTTTTCTTTTAGAACTTGAAATACATCATTTTATTTTTTTTGTCCTGGTGTTTATAGAGTTTTTGCTCAAATTTTACTGTTAATTTAATGGGTTTGCCTTTAACTGTGATGGTGTCTCTCTCTTGCAGATTTTAATATTCTTCCTTTGTCCTGTACTTTCAGCAATTTGTTATGAAGAGGTTCTTTTCTGCATGTCTATTTGGTATGCTATAAGCCATAGCTGGATGTCTCTGTCTTCCCCAAGATTTGGGAAGTTTTCTGCTATAATTTCATTGAATAGGATTTTTTATGCCCTCAGTCTATAACTCTTCTTATTCAGGTATACCAATTATGCGTATGTTTGATCTTTTAATGGTGTTGCAGAGATCTTGTATGTTTTCTTTATGGCTGTCTGAATGTAGTGTTTTGTCAGACTTGTTCAAGTTTTGATGTCCTTTGTTCTGTTTGATCTAGTTTATTGTGGAGGTTTTCAACTGAACATTTTTTCTGATTTATTGGGCTTCTCATTTCCAAGATTTTTGTTTGGTTCTCTTTCATAATCTGTCTCACTTTATTATATTTCTGATTAATATCCTGAATTGACTTTATTAATTCATTCAACTGTTTATGTGTATTCTCTTGGGATTCTTTTGACCTTTTTAAAAAATCATTCTTTTGAATTCTTTATAAGGCATTTCATTTATTTTGATACCTTTGGAATATGTTACAATAGAATTATAAAGTTTAGGAGATGTCATATTACCCCATTTTCTTCATCTTCTTACATTTCCATGTTGAGATTTATTGTATATCCATTGGGATGTATATCTCTTCCATTTGTATGTAGGGGCCTTCTTGGTAAGTGGCTTTGTCTTAATTATATGTCTTGGAGTATCAGTTTGTAGAATAGTGTTGAGTTTATTTCCAATTGAAATTCATAGTATTATCTTCCTGTGACTTCTTTGGCTTTGATTAGTGGGTTTTGACAATATGTACTCACTTTCTCTGTATTTCTCATAAGTGAGATTCCTCTGCTAGTTCAGGAAAGTATGGTATAGTCAGCAGAATAGAGTTTATTCTCTGGTTACTTCTATGATGGGATTGGAAGCCCTTATGAGGTGATGGGGGTGTCCGTGGGAACTGTTGATACTGGCTCTGTTACTAAAAAGCAATTCTGATACTGGTTGCTCCAATTGTTGTAAGGGTCCTGAAGCTTTTATCCTTTGTTTATACCCTGGTGCAGTTCTTGGTGTTTCCTGATATTTTGGTGGGGGCCAGAATCACAGCTCTGCCTCTGTAGTGCTCATATCCAGTTTTATCTATACTGTGCAATCTGACAGGGTATGAAGGTGACCCATGCTGAAGACCCTCAAAAGTGTTATGTCCACAATAGTTGTATTTTTTCTCTCTGCTGTTACCATGGAGTGACTTCAGGAACAAGATATCACATCCCTCTTGAGTATGGGTCACTGGCTGGGGCTTTTGTCCCCCCACACTTTCTTCAAGATGAAGTATTTTCCAAGGTTCAAGCTGGGCTAAGTGTGGATCAGTGGCAGCACACCCACATAATGCACATGAGATCCTGGATTTGATCCTCAGCACTAAAAGAAAAAAAAAAGATTAAAAGAAAACAACAGCCTTAACAACAGAAAAGGGAGGAAATATAGAGTAAAATAAAAACAAAAACCTTCAAAACTTCAAAATAAGCTGAATGTGGTGGTGCATGCCTGTAATCCCAGCAACTTGGGAGGCCGAGGCAGGAGGATTGCAAGTTCAAAGCCAGCCTCAGCAATTTAGCGAGGCCCTAAATAACTTAGTGAAAACCTGTCTCAAAAAATTTAAAAAATGCTGCAATGTAGGTCAGTTAGGTGAAGCACCCCTGGGTTCAACCTCTAGTACCAGAAAAAAAATAAAGAATTTAGAAAATAAAGAAAAAAGAATCAGGCTCATTCGGTGTGGACCTGGTACCTTTTTTGTGAAGTGGCAGCTGAGGAGACTCTGGTGCTCACCATGGCCGACGAAAAGCCCAAGGAAGGAGTTAAGACTGAGAACAGTGATCATATTAACTTGAAGGTGGTGGGGCAGGATGGTTCTGTGGTGCAGTTTAAGATTAAGTAAACTAATGAAAGCATATTGTGAACGACAGGATTTGTTGATGAGGCAAATCAGATTCTGATTTGACGGGCAGCCAATTAATGAAACAGACACACCTGCACAGTTGGAAATAGAGGATGAAGATACAATTGATGTGTTCCAGCAGCAGACAGGAGGTGTATACTAAAAAGGGAACCTGCTACTTTACTCCAGAACTCTGTTCTTACAGACCAAGAATACATTCTCAATTAGAAAACTGCAATTTGGTTCCACTACATCCTGACTACTACAGTATAGTTTTCTTTATTCTTTCATTTTCTCCTTCCCCATTCTTTTATTGTACATAAAGTAACTTGTGTATGTGCACAAGCATATTGCATTTTTTCTTTAAACTAAATGGCCAATGATATGTTTTGATTAACATCAAATGGAGATGGGATGGGGAAAAATACTGGTTCTATGAAAATATCCCCTTTCTCCATTAGTGGCATGCTCATTCAGCTCTTATCTTTATATTCCAGTAAGTTATTTTGCTCTCACTGTTTTAACAAAAAAAAAAAAACAACAAAAAAACCTGAACAACATAAAAATCCATGCATACCTTGTTTGATTGGAGAATTTTAATGTTTTTTATTTATCATTGTAAAACCAAGGACAATTTTATAACTTTTTTGTACGTAGCTGTTACATGTAGGGCAATCTGTCTTTAAGTAGGGGTAAATTACTCTTAAAAAAGATTCCTAGATAGTTTTCCCTTCAAGTCAAGCATCGTCTTGTTGTTTAAATGAACTTCTTGTTTAAAAAAAAAAAAAGAAAGAAAAAGGAATAAAAGAGCAAAACAAAACTAACAAAAGAAAGCAAAAGAAGGAGAAAATGGAAAAAAGGAGAAAAGATAAATTAGAAAATTAACAAACTGTATGTGTGTATATATATGTAAATATATGTACATATATAGAGATTTATATTATTTTGTTTTTTCATACTTTTAGACTTCATATAAATGAAAGTTTTCTCCTTGCCAGAGTGCTTGAATGAGGGACCAAAGGTGGATAATCACAACTTCTGCTGATCAGAGCTTCTCTTGGGTCTTCTTAGGCTGTGTACCCAGTGGATAGAGTGAAGGTTGAGTTATTTATCCTTGGTTCTTTCTGTTGTGCTTTCCAGGTAACTCGTGGGATAGATTTGTGGCTGAAGCTGGTTGGTATTCCTCTCAGTTGATTTCCATGCTGGAATGAGCTAGCATGGAATGTGGATCTTGCAGTATTTTTTTCTGTAGCTTTTTGGGCTGTATGCTCCAAGGGTAGGGCAGACATTGGTACTCCACCATGTCTGTGAATGCCTCTAAGGGAAGGGGAGGCAATGGAGCTGTGAAGATCTGTTTTGTGGTGGGAGAGTGAGTGGGAGAAGAGGCTCTGAGTGATCTGCCACCCTAGATTCTGGTGCTCTCAGATTCAGTTCCCATGCAAAACCAAATCACTCAGGACTGTTAACTTCCCCAGAGAATGATGACAGGTTTCCTGAACCCTGATTTTAAAGGGAAGCACCTTCTGCTTTTCTCTGCATGAATCACAGGGGGTTTGTTTCAGAGTCTCCCTTGCCTCAAACTCTTTAACTAGAGAGTCAGTTGCAGAGACAGTGCTTGTGGAATAGCTGTGGGTTCCTGGAGATAAGACGATGCAGGGATGTCTGACACTTAGAGTGGTAAGCTTGGTCAACAGGGCCTTTCTCAAGATGGCTATGCTTACAACTCTGTGATTATTCATTGGGAAATTCAGATGACTCCTCCAAAGCCAACTAGCTGTTCAGATCCCCAGTCTTAGATGTCTATAAGATACCAGATTCTGTTCCCGTAGAGTTCACTAGAACTCTCTTTAACTTGTACCCCAGCTGAGGGGATACTCCTACTCCCTTGGTCTTGCTGCCATGCCAACAGTGCTGGGGTACTCTATTTCTAGTACTGTTCTGTTAGCCAAAAATCTCTGGGTTTCGCTGGGTTTCTGTCCCTTTACTGTTGAGTTCCAGCACCCTCCCACAGCCACCCACTTCAACATGTTCAGCGTCACTGAGAAGCAGGAGTGTGCTGGGTGCTTCTAGTCCACCATCTTGTCTCTTAGTAGTTCTTTTTTAAAAAACCTACTAGCTAGTTTCCTGATTGTTGCTTTTTGTAGATTTGGTGAATGGTTTTTTGTTTGTTTTTTGATGATGTTTTCCACTATGGATTAGGAATGCTTAGATACTGTAACATTATCTAAAGACTCAGAAACCCAAGGTTTCAAACCCAGTTGTGTTGACCAGCATAAAAAGCAAGGACTTAACATCCTTCATAAGAGTGAACATATCAGTCCTTTATCCTTAGAAATTCTGTATTAGAGTTACAGCAGTATCACAGACATACTTTCAGATACGCCAGAGAAAATACAATTATTTTCAAGAGTGTATATTTATGTACTAGAACAGGAGTGACCCTTCTGTGCTATGTATGTTATGTTGTCATTCCTTCCCTTTTTTCTGGTTAGCTCTTTCTTATTCTCCACTTTAGCCTGTGACCAGCACTGGCTTCATGAATGAAGGTTTGAAATGTGAGAAATCTCTAGGGAGTTTTGAATTAAAGAGACAAGACTCTAATTACCTTTAAACTGGCTCCAGGACAGCTCCTCCTAGCTCCAGCCTCCAGCCACCTATTGTGGTATCGAGGTTTACTGAAGAAGCTAGTGAGAGAGAGAGAGAACACGCCAGGGAGTGGACTTTTATTGGGGAGCAAAAAATTCTGGGGAAAATCTCATCCAATGAAGATTAAGGGGGGGCAACGTCCCAAGGTCAGGGGCGACAATTGGGTCTTCAGGGTTGTGGCTAGACATGCCTCCACACAGATAAGCCCTCGGACCTGAGAAGGGTGAGGAAAGCTCTGGACACAAGATGTGCCTAAGTGCCTCTTGCCCAGCCAGGGAGGTAACTCAAATCACATGCAAGGATGGCCTCCCACACTCCACATCAGTTATTTCAAACCTTCTCTATTCCCTTCAGTACTCCATATATTTAAAATTAATTTAAGCATAAGTTTCTAGAAATATGTTGATTTTGTTTTAAATCCTTATTTTGAAATAATTTCAGACTTATAAAAAAGTTTCAAAAAAAGTATAAAGAATTTTGTATAACCTTCACCCAGACTTCTCAAATATTACCAGTTTATTATCCTTGTTTTATTGTTCATTTCTTGTCTCTCATTTACTCACTCCAGATGTGTGTGTATATCTTAATGGCATTATTTTTCTGAAATATTTGGTATTAAGTTACAGACAGTATATCCTTTTGTATCTAAATATTTTTGTGTTTTCTCTAAAAATAGACATGCTTTTACATAACTACAGAACAATTACCAAATTTAACATTCAACATTGATTCAGTACCGTGCTCTAATCCATAGATCTTTCTAAAATTTCACCAGTTTTTCCATTCCTTTTTCTTCTCCATTTAACATTTAGCTGTAATGTCTCTTTAGTCTCCTTGAATGATGAATGGATTTTCTCCTTCTTTGTCTTTTATGACTTTGACACTTTCAAAGAGTACTGGCCAGTTACTTTTTTAGAATGTCCCTCAATTTGGGCTTTTTAAAAATTTTTTTCTTAATATTAGATTCAGATTATGTATTTTTATCAGGGGAATCATGAAAAAGATGTGTCCTTCTGAGTGCATAGTATCAAGAGGCGTTTGATGTCAGTTATTCCCATTACTTGTGCTGTTAACTTCGATCACTTGGTAACATGGTTTCTGTCAGGTTTCTCCTTTATAAAGTTATTATTTTTTCCTTTATAATTAATCATTATCTTTTGAAGAGTTGCTGAGTAAAATATCACATTTTAGCATCCAGTTATGATTCCTGTGTAAATCAGATATTACTGTGGGTTGACTAGATTGTGCTCTTCTAATTATGCCATCCTTCTGCTTATTACTTAAAATTTTGTAAGGAAGATTTTTTTCCTTTCCCCTTTGTATTTAGTAATTCACTTATTATATCACTAAAGACTAGTAGATTCTTATTGTATAGGTTATAATTCATTCCTATCATTTATTTTGTTGTTCAAATTATTGAATTATTTATTTTGTAGAATACAGATATATAATTTTCACTATACTCCAAATTTAGATATTTTTTCTTTCTGGTGCTTTATGCTGATATACTTCATGTGATATTCTATACTTTTACAGGTGTGAGCTCACTTATTAGTCTTTTGAGTTCAGCACAAGATGAAGACCAGCCAAAACTGAATGTTTTGTTGTGTGAAGCTGTTGTTGCTGTTTACTTAAGTTTATTGATACATGCTCTTGCCACAAATTCTTCCAATGAATTATTTCGGCTTGCAGCCCACCCATTAAATAACCGAATGTGGGCTGCTGTTTTTGGAGGGGGTGTGAAACTTGTTGTGAAGCCTCGGAGACAATCAGAAAGTATTTCGGGTAAGATAAGTCTTATACCTATACTGTATGTATGATCATTGTAAATTCCAAAATTAGAAGATTTTTTTTTTGTTTTAAGAAAATTTACCTTGAAAATCAGTGAGTTTAAAGTATAGTCATCTTCTTTTTTTTTTGGTATAAATAACTAAACCCATGTTAGAATATTTTATTTTCATAGAACAAACATTTTTGAGGTTAATAAAACAGGGCATGTTTGAAGAGGATAATAAATAGTAGAAAGGTAAGTAAGGAGATGATGTTAAGGAATGAGGTTATGGAAAAAGTATAGTTCTTAGATTTAAATAAATCTTCAGCATTTTTCAAGATTGACCAGTGACTTTAGATTAAGTTCATGGTGCTATATAAGGCAGCCATTTCAGTCATGCACAGGGCCTTTTAAATTCCAGTTTCTCTTTGCATGTGTATGTGTAGATATTTTTTCTTTATGGGCAACTGTGTTTTCATCCCACTTTTTTAAGATGGTAGGATATAGTGAGTTACACACAGATACTTTTTTTCTTGGTGCTAAAACATGGAAATAATCTTAATTCATCCCTGGAAATGGTCATATTATACTGACACAGAGTTTAAACGACTCATATTCCAAACTCTTTCCTTAACTTATGCATAGGTTCCTGTGTAAGCTAATGTAAAGGAAGTGATCTCACCAATTCCCTTTGCTTCTGCTTCTGTTATAGGTAGATTTCTCTTTCTTCCTAATTGTAGTCTACTTTAAATCTAAAGGTTATCCCTACAAATCACTTATTTCTCTTCCTGAATTTTCTGTTTTTCATTTCTGGTTATTTTATCCATCAATAAATATCCAGAGTAAGTATCCAGAATAGAAAATCCACAGAGACAGAAAACAAATTGATGGATTGAGTGATTGCTTAGTAGGTGTAGGGTTTCCATTTGGGGTAGTGACATACTTTAGAACTAGATAAATGTGGTACTTGAGCGCTGTTGTAAATATATTGGATACTACTGAATAGTATACTTAAAAGTAGTCAATTTTATGCTATATAAGTTTCACCTAAAGATTTTAAAAAAGAAAATGGATTTGTTGTTCTTTCTAACTCTCACATAACCAATTAGTTCCTAAATCCTGATTTTTTTTTTTAATGTATTCCTTATATCAAGCTCTCCCTGTAGGTTTAACAGCCTACCATACTAGTCAGGCCCTTCTTATGCCATCTTCTGTTTTCCTCTCTAATTGATCAAACAGACCAGACCTCATCTAGGGACTAGGTTAAAAACCTTTAGTGAAAATTGACCTTAAATTCCTAGCTTCAGGTCCAGAGGCTGGTCCTAGCCCAAGTCTAGACTTTGTAATGGTAATTACTCCCCTCCTGATTTCTGTCTAGCACAAACGATATTTTTACTCAAACCTCCCTTGGCCATTTGTTCCTGTTCTCTTTTCCCTTCTTCCCATGGGGTTTCTGCCTTTCTTTTAAAGACATGCTTTAAATCCTATGTATTCATTGAATCTTTCTTGCTCCATGTATCCATTCACTCTCTCTAATACTTATTGAATATACCACTTATTTAATTCATTTTATGGAGATTTACTTTAATCCTTATTCTATATAGCAAATAGGCTACTCTATGGAAGATATTCATCTCCAACTTTCCCATGACTGCTAGAAAACTGACACAGTCACTAGAACAATTTAGAAGTGCACATATAAGTAATTTAATTTTGACTGAAATATGGCAAGAGTGGGTTGAAAAGAAAAGTTAACTCTATAAATTAATGATGTATAACAAATGCATATTTTAAAAAAATCTTTATTCAGCACCTCCTGCTCCTTCTGAAGACATAGATAAACACCGTAGGAGATTTAACATGAGAATGCTGGTCCCTGGAAGGCCTGTAAAAGATGCTACCCCACCACCAGTGCCTGCAGAAAGACCATCTTACAAAGAAAAATTTATTCCTCCTGAACTTAGTATGTGGGATTACTTTGTTGCAAAGGTAAGGAGTGTGAGGGATGCAAGCTTTAATTTAAGTGCATTTGTTTTATTCACTCCTGTGTTTTTGTCACATAGGAATTATGGAGCCCCTTTTGGATTGAATCACCACAGTTTAGACATTTAATTTCTCAAATCCAGAAAATAAATAGTCCTAGTAACATTTAAGAATGATCAGATACTTGATGGATGAGACAAATTAGTTCATATGGAATTTAGGTATAAATCAGAAGTCAGTTCTTAAAATATAATCAGCATCTTTTGCTAGTGACTGGGATTCTTGTGTTTACTATTAACTTTTCTGATCATTAGTAATTTCCTTGGTCACCATGGAATTAGATCAGGAAACAGATGAATATTTGGTGGTTTGATCAGTTTGTGGTGAGGCCTCATGATATATCACTTTTTCCCCAAAGCAGTAAACTTCTCTGGAACTGGAGTACTCATGGTGATTGCATTCCTTATACCCCCCATACATACTATGCTGGGTACACACTAATACTGCTATTTCTTTCCTGCACTATGCTTTTTGGAGTTCCTTATTCTTCTGTTGATGTTTCCCTCTTTACATGTGTTAACACTGTTGTCACTTTGCTGTGCATCCCCATAAGACAATGCATTTGTTGTGCTTCTTTCCCATTTAAAGATTTTAAAATCTTTATTAGGTCTCACCTTATTTTTTTTGCTATTGGGGGTGTGGTACCAGGGGTTGAACCCAGGGGTGCTTAACCACTGAGCTGCATCCCCAGCCCATTTTTTATTTTGAGACAGTTGCTTAGGGCCTTATTGAGTTGCTCACTGAGAAACTCTGAGAGAGTAGGAACCAACAATTTGTGTTTTAACACGTCCTTCTAGTAGTTCTGTGTGCTAAAGTTTGAAAACCACTGGCTTACACAAATTGTGAGTGCAGGTTTCCAGGTTTACACTCTTAACAGGATTCCTGCTTATTCTTCCAGGATCTTTCTGGCTTTATCTTTTGAAATGTTGATCAAGTTTCATTTCATTGTATTTAGTTAGAAAACCAGGGAATTAATAAAGTGTGCTTAAAAATATAAGTTAGGTGTCATATTGCAGTGTAAGTGTAATTAATGATGTTTGCATAATGAAAAAAATCTCCTAGCAATGAATTTCTCAAAATACATTCTAGTTGTTAAGCAGCATGTGGCTGTATATAGGCAGTCCCACCCACTCATCCACCCACCCACCCATCCACCATCCATCCCTCCTCCCTCCCTCCCTCCCTCCTCCCTCCCTCCCTCCCTCTCTCCCTTCCTTCCTTCCTTCCTTCCTTCCTTCCTTCCTTCCTTCCTTCCTCTAAGTAAATTTAATTTTTTAGCATTTTACTGTTCCATATTTTTATTGATGCATTATAGTTGTACATAATAGTTGGATTCATTTTTACATATATGTACATGCATACAATGTAAACAATATAATTTGAGCAATATCATTCCCCAGTATTTCCCCTTTCTTATGCTTTATTAATGATAGTATTGATGTATCTTACTTGGAATACTTTTTCCAGTTCATTTGTTTTTAAATTTTGATGTTTTGATGCATAGAATTTTTAAAAAGTATTTAATCATGTCAATGTTTTATGATTTATTGCCTTATTTTTATGTAGAGAAAGTCTTTTTCTATTAATAAATATGTTTACTATTATTTTCCACCTGCTCTTCTTTCTTCTTCTTTTTAATTCTGTATCTAGAATAAACCAAGGATCAGACTTTATCTCTTATTTCCCATAAATAGCTTAGTAGTTTTTCTGTCATTACTCATTAAATAATGTCCTCTCCCCTCATTGACTTATGATATTGTCTTTATCATGGATTAAATTCTTACACTATTTTGGACTATATCTTTGCATCAAAATCTATACTGTACTTCTTAATTACTACTTTAATATTTACTAACAAATTATATCTTTCATGCATAAAATGATTTCTCAGCTACTCTTGTTTTCCCTATTAACTGTAGACTCATTAAATTTCAAAAAAAGGAAAAGTAATCCCCATAGGAATTTTTATTTTAGTTATTTAAATCCTCTACAAATTGAGGCTTAGAATGTGGGTCAGTAGGAAAGCGCATGCATTATGCACAAGAGTTCAGCCTATAGCAACACATACAGAGTTAAAAAAAAAACTATAATTAACTTGTTAAAAATCATAGTTTTATGCTTCTTAGTCTGTTATGTAGGTATGGAAAGGTTTATAATTTCCTTCATTTTATTGCTTATCTGTAAAAATAAAATTATTGATCTTTAAAAATGTTATATATAGCTACTTAATTATTTTATTAATCTGAGAGTTTTACCTGGTTATCTTGACTATTCTTAAGTCTAGAAACAGCAAAAGAATATTTTAACTGAGATTGACACAATTTAACATGTTCAATATTAAATAAGAATTCTTAAAATTATGTTTTAAGAATATATATTTAAGGCTTAAAAGTATATTTATATAGTATATAAATTATATATCTAATTACATATTTAAAAATCATTTTACTTTTATCGCAGCCATTTCTTCCTTTATCTGATAGTGGTGTAATATATGATTCTGATGAAAGTGTTCATAGTGATGAAGAAGATGATGATGCCTTTTTCTCAGACACACAAATACAGGAGCACCAAGATCCAAATTCCTATAGGTAAATGAGGCCTTTTTTTTCCTTTTTATCTTTTGTAGGCAATCCTGGCATTATTCATTTCGAATGACATTTTTACCATGAGTTATGTTAAGAATTGACTTACATTTTCAAGTTAGAAATTTTGTACCTTTGAGGTAAATTTTTCTACAGAGTGTTTCCTTCATATCCAGTCTCAAAGAAAACCTTTTGTAAAGATTATAAACACATTTTTAGTGAGGAAAAACATGCAATTTATTGATGTGCTGTTAGAACTTATTAGGTAATTTATTAATATGTTACTAGATTCCATATGACCATGTGATAAATATTTTCTACTAGGTAATTTTCAGATAAGGCAATTTTGATATATTATTGCGTGTATTTATTTTTCAGACTACAAAGATACCATTTTTTTTTTTTTTACAAAGATACCATTTTTTACATAGTAAAATTCAGTAGTAGTTTTGGGGGAGTGGGGTTTGGAGATTTTGCTACACATTTGGTAGGGAACATTACAATTGCTTCTCCCATGGTTTTATTTTTCAATTTATGAGAATTTTTTTTTCTCCCTTAAATAGCTGGGCTCTTCTGCATTTGACAATGGTTAAGCTAGTACTTTACAATGTCAAGAATTTCTTTCCTATTGCCGGACTAGAATTCTCTGGTGAGTTTGGAATTTGAGAATTCATATTATTAAATGTAATTTATTACCATCAAGCTTCTTTTTTTTAAAAAAAAAACTATATAAAAGGCCATTTGGTACTTAACAAATACTGCATTGGAGATTTTATAAAGTCTTATTTATTTTAGCCTCCAACCTATGATAACAAGAGTTACTGTGTATACATAGAAGATTTAAAGAACAAGAAACTTGACCAGGAAAGCTAGATATTTTCTTAGCTCATTTTAGAGAGCTAGCCTTCTGTTTTGTTGAAAATATTGAGGCTCTAAATTGCATTAGATAAACATTTTCAAAATCATCAGTATTTTCAACTGTCTTGGCTCTATGTGAATGATGATCAATATATTTTACCAAAATGAAATGACATATTCTATCATCTATTTAGAGCTGCCTGTAACATCACCCTTGGGTATTGCTGTAATTAAAAACTTGGAGAACTGGGAACAGATCCTGCAAGAGAAAATGGATCAATTTGAAGGTCCTCCCCCTAACTATATCAACACATATCCAACTGATCTTTCAGTCGGAGCTGGACCAGCTATTCTTCGAAATAAAGCAATGCTGGAACCTGAAAATACTCCATTCAAGTAAGAAAGCTTTTACACTGCTGATGACAGTTTAGCTTTAACTTTTCTGGAAGTCATATTTTGTCAATATGACTTTCAGAAAAGTTAAAACTAAACATTCATGACTTTGAATCTGCAGTCTTTTTTTTAAGCAGAAATCTGGGTAAAAAATTATTTTTCCCCAGAATTACATATTATTCAAAAGACATATTTCTTTTATATTCAGGAAAGTATCTTTATTCTATATTTCTGTTCTGTTATTTTCAGAACTATTAGAGAAATTTTATTTTGATAATAATCTACATATGCAAAATGCTTCTGAACTTATGTGGGTAATTGACACAGTAAGAGTTTTTGTTGATGTTTTGATTTTTTATATGCCCACCTCAGGCCCTTTTCATAAAAAGCATGGCTTTTTTAAAATTAAATTTTAGCTAGTGCATTAAAAATATAAGAATTATACAAAAACTGTACTCTGATTCATCATTTAATTGAAAATATAACAGAGCCCTTTAAAGGCATTTAGAAATGAACAGATTTAGAAGCAACAAATTCAGATAATTTCATGAGAGCATAAACTACAGCCTTGCTCCGTAATACCAAATACGAGTTTGGCATTGCATGGTGATTTTAAAGCCAATAGAATTAGTAATGTATTGTCATACATGATTCAAGAAGAATGAGGAATTTAGGTTACTGGCAAATGATCTCTTTCAAAGATTTTTTTTACATGAACCTTTCAATCAATTTGGACATATTAACGGGGTATCATATGATGTTCCACACATATATACAATGTGGAATGTTGAAATCAGGTTAAACATAGAAGCATGCTCTTTTTGAAGCAGCTGGCCATGATTAGGAGTATTGCTCATAAGCTTGAAAGGGCAAGTCTGTTTAATCTTAGGCCATTAGAAATGTTATCTGTCACTTTATGTTCCTTGCTTTAACTAACAGGACCAACCTAAAGTGTAATTTTAAAAGAGAGTAATAAGAAATTCATTTGATACTTCGCTCAACCAGTTCATTTGATGTAGTTAAATAATTATAGGATAAAGGAATTCTTTTTAGGTGAACTAAAAAATAAAAGTAAAATAATCATAAAATTTTGTTGGGTTCAATGCTATCTCTGCAATAGATTTTAGAGTTTTCAAAATAAGTATCTGCATACATGAAACCCTTTTCCTATAGACTAAAATATTGTGGTATGTTAATTATTTTTAATAGGTCCCGAGATTCTTCTGCACTTCCAGTCAAGCGACTTTGGCATTTCCTTGTTAAACAAGAAGTCCTTCAAGAGACATTTATTAGATATATTTTCACTAAGAAAAGAAAACAGAGTGAGGTATTTTTAAGAAATATATTTTCTATTATAATTTTTCTGTTTAATTTTTCTTTAGTATTCCTAATTCAGTACTTGATTTATTTTGAAAATTTATTTTTGGTTCAAACTATTATAGTATCTTTCATACATTATGGATAATAGCTAAAATTACTAAACTACAGCAAACAGTGAACTTCTTTTTTTTAAATATTTTTTTTAATTGTTGACAGACCTTTATTTATTCATTAATTTGTATGTGGTGCTGAGAATCGAACCTAGTGCCTCACAAGGCAACCACTCTACCACTGAGTCACAACCCCAGCCCCAGTGAACTTCTTTTAAGATAAAATTCTGTCATTTTCATTTCTTAGCAATGAAAGAACATAAGTCCCTTGATAAATCATATATACTCAAGTGAATGTTGGTACTCCCTTTAGTATATTTGCTTTTAGACTTTTTTTATGTAACAACTTTGTGGTGGATGGTTTTGGGAATTTAATATTTAAATAAGATTCTCGAAATATCATTTAATAAAAAATAGAACAGAGCCCTTTAAAATCATTTATTAAGTATTTAGAAATGAACAGATTTCGAAGCAGCAAATTCAGGGTAATTTTGGGAGAGATTAAATTACAGAAATACCAAATACAAGATGAATAATTATTGCTTCTACAGAGCAAGGCAGAAGTTTGGCATTGCATGGTGATTTTAAAGCTAATATAATTAGTAACATAATGCCTTACATGATTCAAGAAGAATCAGGAATTTAGATGACTGGCAAATGATCTCTTCCTTATCAAAGATCTTTTATATAAACCTTTCAATCAACTTGGCCAGTCAGTGAGGAATTGGTCAGTTCAGAAAGTGTTTAGAGTAGTAATCAGATATGATTAAAAGTTTGGCAAACAGTCTATGAGAAGAGAAAAATGAATTATATTTCACTTGGTAAAGTAAAACCTGAGAAGGACAGTCTAGAGGATTCAGTTTCCCAAGGGCAATGGTAGAACTACTTTTTAGTTTTTCCCCATACCTAGAGCAGCAGGACATACCATTAATTTAAAAATTAAATGAGGAAGTAGGGGGAATGGGCTATTAGAGACTTTTGATTCCTGCATGTTATAAATTTTCTAAACAACAAACAAAAGATCCTGATAGTATTGAAATTACCAACATAGGATTTGTTAGGGAAGTCACAGAGCCACATTATTTGCCTCTTTTATCTAAGCCATTGGCTATAACATTTCCTGTAGTGATGCTGAACAAATCTCATAAAATAAGATAGGAATCTAAGAAACAGATTTAAAATAAAAGATATTTGCTCAGTTAGGACTCTGATTATTCATAGAAAGCCATTCTATTTAAGCATCAGTTTTCTGAGTGTTTGGTTCTTCAAATTATTAAACTTAATGATTTACCAAAAATATGCTTTAACTATTGATAAGGTCCATAGCAACTGGATTTGGTTGGACTGCCAGAGCCTAAAGTGCTGTGGGAAGCAGCTGTGTCTAATCTTCCTGAACCCTTATAGCTGGCTCTTCCTTAACTCTCCTCTCTCCTGTAGTTTCTTCTTTGTTATGTCTTGGGATTGGCAGCTGTAGTCTCTGCTATTTTTCCTCCAGCAGAGAGTTCCCTTGGACAGTAGAGAGGACAGAGAGAAATTGAACATTTCTTAAAATGCTGAATAATCATTGGTTGGCTTTAGGGAAGGTAAACACATGGCTGGGAGTTGGGTGAAAGGCTTTTCATTCTATACCCCTTTGGATTTGAAAACATTGAATGAAATCACTTTCTTGACCAGTCCTGTCCAGTAGCACTGTGATAATAGAAATCTCTCTCTCTAAATAGTCCAGTGTAATAGTCACTAGTCACATGTGGTTATTGAGCCCTTGGGTGTGTGGCTAGTGTGACTGAAGAACTAGATTTCTAATTTTACTTAATTTTAATTAATCTAAATTTAAATAACCATGTAGGATTCATGGATATTAAACAGATCTGCTGAAAAAGAAAAAAATTATGAAAAATAGTTAATGTTATTGAGGCAAAAACTGGTCACTAAGCTCAGAAATATGAAAAATTAAAATTACCTATCCAATAACAGTGTTTTATCTTTATAAATGTTGGGTTTTTGATAATCAATTTTAATAATGAATTGATTAACTGATAAAATTGACAGACTGACCCTGAAAATATTGGTGTTGAATAATTTTTAAAAAGCAATTTTTAAAATACTTAAATTTAGGTATATACCAAGGAAATACTTGAATTTTAGATATATTCATAGGAAGATATATTTACTCATTGAATGTTAAAAATATTCCACAAATTTGGTTTTTGTGAAATTGATAAATGTGGCAAACTCAGCTAATTAAGGCAAATAGATTCTTCAGCAATTTGGCTTTCACTGAGTTAGCCCATATTGACACTCTGTCCTGTATTTCTTGGGCACTTCTTTGTCAGCTACTGCAACCCTAGGGGAGTCTTCATGGCACAGTTAGAATATGCATGGCCTTTTATGCTGAAAGAAAAGTAGTCACATCAAGAGGTATGAGGAAAAGTTTAGTGCTCTGATCATACCGTTTAAGGTTTCCAGCACAGCAGGAATATTAGTTCTGAAGGTAGCTATTCTCTATGACCTGTCATCAACCAGGAATAAGTTATTCTTATGATATTTTTTCCCTATGCCTCACCTATTAAACATTTACTTATGAGGGACAATAATCATGGGATTAGGAGAAAAATGTGATTACTCATGTGAGTAAGAGTGAAATAATTACCAGTACTTTGAATCTATTTAGAAATAAATATTTTGATTTATATTTTAAGTCAACCCCTAAAGAATGGGAATCTATGAAGTATAGAATGCATCTGCTCTTAAAAGTGGACTTTATTTTCAGATATTATAGTGTAAGAACTTTTAAGTTCCATACTGGTATACAAATAGCTATTATTTTGTTTTGAAATAGCTTTTGTTTTTGTGTGTAATAGTCACACCAATTTTAATTTTGCCCTTTTTGCTTTGTGTTATGTTTATCTGATGACATTTTATTATTTTTTCTTGATTCTTCAAATTCATTTTTGTCATCTTTAAGTGATGGAGTGGCCATTTCAGCTTGAAATTTTTCATTCTCTTTATAATTTCATTTCATGCATGTATTTGTGTTTGTGACGGTGTGGTGTTACTTAGTCTGTAGAAGAACATGTGGAGCAGGTCAAACAAAACTGCATAGCAGAAGATTGCCACATCAAGGTAGTATTCTCTGCTCTTCTATTTAGCTCATTCTTTAAAATTTAAAGAGCTAACCCCTCATCTCTAATGCTAACCATGGCTGTCCAGCTGGTTAACTAATCAGAGAACTCGTTGCTCCTGTTCCACCTCAGAGGCATAGGGTAGGAGATGCTTCACTGTGTCTTAGCTTGCTGTGTGTTGCTATTGGTTCTTCTCTTTCTTGCTCCCTGCTTCATCTCCACTTTGTCATTTCTTTCCAGTCTGTTCTAAAGCATGTCTATTTTACTTTTCCTTCTTGATTCTGCCTCTTCTTTCCTTTCTATCACCTCTGACCCTAAGCTACTAAACTTTCTTGTCATTATCGGTTTCATTCATTCCTTTGCAAAATATCCTTTCCAACTTTCCCCTATTGATCACCTTTGAAATGCTTCTCTTTTATGTGGCTCCTTAGTTATGAAATTTTCCTGAACTCTATGCCTCTCAACGTATACTTTCTTATTATGTAACATTTGTGCATTTTGGAAGAGCTATATTACTGTTTTAAATTACTAATGAAAATATATTAGTCATCTTTTGTGACAAGTAACCATTGTCTTACAACTGCAATGGAAATCTTTATAATTGGGGTGATCACAGGGCATCAGAGTATCCAAGCAAATTTTCCAAAACTAATTCTCAACACATTAAAGTTACCCTTACTATATTTCTTGCTGCTGCTACATTTTCTTCTTATCCAGCTTTTAAATTTGGTGGATGTGCATATTTCTATATAGAGTTGTGCTGCAGCAACTAAACTCAGCAGTGTTTCATAGGTTGAAGCTGACCTGGGCTATCCTGGAGGAAAGGCAAAGATCATTCATAAGGAATCTGACATGATCATGGCATTTGCTGTTAATAAGGTAAAACTGTATTTATTATAGAAAATATACTTCTTTTTAGTGAAATTGCTTAAATTATTGACTCTGCCTTTGCTTTACAGGCAAACTGTAACGAAATTGTTTTAGCTTCAACACACGATGTTCAAGAACTTGATGTTACTTCTCTATTGGCCTGTCAATCATATATTTGGATTGGAGAAGAATATGACAGAGAATCTAAAAGGTGTGTCTCATAGTCAGTTGTGGTTTTCTTCAAGAAATATCCACAACATCATTAACTTGAGATAGGTATGTAGTCTGTTACAGAGACTACATAATTGGTTATCTGCCAATAAAAAGCTTTACCAACATTGAATAAATTTACTCATACTTCTTCCACTATTCATAGTGTTTGAGTCAGAGTAATCTCTGATGTCAAAGACTAATGCTAACAATTGCCACTTTGATATTTAATCCCAAAGAAATGCCAGGAATTATATGATATTCTGTAAATTCAGCTGATCAGGATAATTAAAGCAAAAAATATCTTGCACAAAATATTAAACTGATTGATGAAACACATTTAATAAGTAATTTTGAAGTGTTTCTTCTTGTCACTTGATAGATATATCTTCTCTACAAATAAAGATGTAGATGAATTTACTTTTCATTAAGACAGTGGACACTGCACTAAGAGTGTTTATAAATACTATTTTGGAATTTCTTCTCCATGTTTACCCTCTCTCTCGCTTTTCTCTGTACTCAAAAATTTTATGCTTGGGAATGGTGCCTTGTTTTTTTGAATTCTTCTTTTGTTAGTATGTAATATAACCAGATTTAAATCACACATCAGAGTAGATATAACTATATAATTTGATATACTCAATCATAAATATTACTTTCACATTATAATGTAATGATAAATTATTACTTGAAGAAATCTTTAAAGGTGAATTTTTTTTTTTTAAATTTTGGGACTCTGGAGATATAGCTCAGTGATAGAGTGCTAGCATGCATGAGGCCCTGGGTTCAATTCCCAGCACCACAAAAACAAAAACAAAAATGTAATTAATCTGATTCCTGGGATATCTGTATTTGAAGAATGCATTTAATCTTTTTTTCTATGTATGACCAAAAGAAAATCTGTATTCCTATAACACTAGGTATTCATGAGTTTGAGGCAAGAGTACCACAAGTTCGAAGCCAGCCTGGGCAACTGAGCAAGACCCTCTCTTAAAATAAAAGAAAATCTGTACTAAAATGTTTACAACAACAATTTTTTTAATTTATGCAACAGTAAAGTAGCCCTTGAACACATTAGTCTAAATTTACATTTTGCTTAAAGGGAACAAATTAAGCAGTACTAAATTAAGACTTGTATTTGTGTTGGGTGCGGTAGTGCACACCTGTGATCCCAGCAGCTCAGGAGGCTGAGGCAGAAGGATGGCAAGTTCAAAGCCAGCCTCAGCAAAAGCAAGGCACTAAGACCCTGTCCCGAATAAAATACAAAATAGGGCTGAGGATGTGGCTTAGTGGTTGAATGCCCCCAAGTTTAATCCCTGGTACCAAAAAAAAAAAAAAAAAAGAGACTTGTATCTGTTTTTCTCATGAATGTTTATTTATTTTTTTAAATAATGTTTTGGGTCTGTAATTGGAATTTATGTTAAGAGGAAATTAAACTTGCACAGTAACATGTGAATATTTTCCACAGTTCAGATGATATTGATTATCGTGGTTCCACCACAACCCTTTATCAATCCAGTACAATATCCCTTCCAGCGAGTCAGGTGCATCCACCTTCATCTCTGCCCTGGCTGGGCAGTGGACAGACCAGCACTGGAGCTAGTGTGGTATGTTTTTTACTCTTTGGTATGGTTTCTGCATATGGACTCCCTGAAAAATAAGTTGACATCATTTTGATATAAGTATGATCGTAAAGATCAGGTGCAGTGAACAGTAGGTATACCATGATAATAGTAGCTATCATTTACTATGAGTTTCTCAGTGTCAAATGCATGCTTTTTCTCACATCCCTAGTGGCAAGTGCCATTATTATCCTCTAATATTATTTTATAATTGAACAGACCAGGCAAAATAGTAAAGTTAAAGAGGAATTTGTGTCTACTTGTGTTTGAATGTGCATCAGTAATATTCTTGTTGGTCACTGTAGTTGAAGGGATCCCATGTTTATGTTCTACTCTGAAGAATCTGGAGATACCCCTGATTGTGTTCAGAAAACACTTAGAAGCCAGTTCCCTTTATCACTAGATAAAGCTATTTAATACCAGCAAATCTATACAGGGTTTATCTCAGTAAAGTTGTAAGAGCATGTTACCAGAATCAGTGTTGCTCCAAAGCATTTCCTTCCTCTTCTCTTCTCGTTACATTAAGTAAATGTATTGTCTTCTTTTAAAGCTTATGAAAAGGAATCTACACAATGTTAAGAGAATGACCTCACACCCTGTCCATCAATACTGTAAGTATTTTATTTACGATCTAAGAATTTTAAGTGTTCTCTGTCATTTTGAGGTTGATGTATACGACAGAAAATATTGGAAGTCTGACTTTTCAATTACTTATGTTCCACTTTTCCTCTTGTTTCAGATCTTACAGGTGCTCAGGATGGCAGTGTACGAATGTTTGAATGGACACGACCTCAGCAACTTGTCTGCTTCCGTCAAGCTGGCAATGCAAGGGTTACTAGACTCTATTTTAACTCCCAAGGCAACAAGGTTAGTTCTTGGGAGTAACTGCTAAATTAATTAAAAAATAATTGTGGAGATTAAGGAGTAAATGATAAATGAAATAATATTTTAAAAAATTTCAGTGACCCTGGATTTAAGCAGAGCAGGGCAGGCAGTTTTTTGGGTTCTGTTTATCCTCTTTTCTCCAATAGAAGCATAAATCCACAAAATATAGTGTGGATTAATAAATTATGCATTCAAAGATACAAAAGCTTTGTGAGAGAAGAAAACCCTGCTGCTGTGGAGTGTTTTGATAATGTCTGCCAGCACCATAACATTCAAATACTTGAGAGACATCTAATTTTTAAATAAGTTTCATTTTAGAGGCTTAGAGGAAAGTAATGAAATGGATATGGAAAAGCTCTTAAAAGATTACAGAATCTTTGGTACTTGGACTTTCTTGGGAATAACAACAGGCAGAGCTAGCACGGGATGTTTGTTAAGTAAGGTCTGAGTGAATCTCCTTTACGTAAATGATTTTACCTTTGACAGGAGTTCTAAGAAACTATGTTTAATGTTTTCATCTTTCTTACAGTGTGGTGTTGCAGATGGAGAGGGTTTTCTGAGTATCTGGCAAGTTAACCAAACTGCATCAAATCCTAAACCTTACATGGTAAGTATCACTTAGGTTCCCAGAGTATACTGAGAACACGTTTACAAAGTGTCTGTTCAGTCCCTGAATTTCATTGGTGGTTCTTTTAGGAAGGGGATAGTTACACCCAGCTGTCACAGCCTAGCATTGTCCACCTAGCTGTACCCTAGTTTATACTGAAATGACCTTAAAAGCAAAAAACAAACAAAAATCCTTGCTTTTTTCCTTGAAGGGTAACCTTATTTGGAAAATTTCAGGGACTTGCCCTATGATTCAATTTAGAATACAGTTTTATTTAGTTTTATCCATTTTTGAAAACTAAATTTTTAGTGGTAGCATTTCATAATATTTATAATTAAGACTCAAGTTCTAAACATATTTTTTCATTTCCTCTAGAATTTTGCTTACCAGAGTATATAAAATAATCACAATAGGCTACTTCATTCCTTAATCCAAATCATGTTAAAATACTTGGTGATGAAGATAAGCTTACCTTTCACCTGGGGAGGTATGGCACAGGAGGGGTAGAAGATGATGCTGTCTTGCCTGGAATTTCTGGATCTCATATACAGAGGTTGAAAATGTCTTGAACCTTCTGGATGAACTAAATTATCCAAATACTTTTAAATTTTCTTTTCTAGAGAATACACACATTCTTAGTTATATATGAGACATGATATTTCTCGTACATTATAGACTGTACCATAATATCTTTATACAAATGGAAATAATCTTGAATTTATGATTTTGCCTTCAGTCCGAATGATTATGATTATTCCAAGCAGAAAAATGTCTGTTTTAAAATACCCTAATATCTTTCTTATGGGAAGAATGGACCTTGAAATTTCTGTCCTCATCTGATCCAACAAGAAAGTCATACCTGACTTAGTAGGTGGTTTCCTACACTGTTGGAACATACATAAGCTACTTAAGAGTCATTTGGCCTTTTTTTTTTTTTTTTTTTTAATGCAGTACTGGGGAATCATAGACTGCCCAGGGCCTTCAGCATGCCAGGAAGGCCTTTTGGGGCAGACTGTTTGCAGACTACTTTTGACAATGCCTTTATCTTTAGAAAAGGCTCTTCACCTGGGGTCATGGGTAGGGAACATGAAGGTAACAAGAAAGGTAGATGTTTGTGTTTAGGTTACAATGTTAACTTAAGCCTTTCACACTGCTATCTACCACTAGATAGGCATGTAAGAGTTTTCCTTTAGGTTTATTATTATTTTTTTATGATTTATATAATTAAAGTTTATTAAATATATTTGTGGTCATTAACATTAAAATTGATTGATTGATTAGGCTTTTAATATAATTGAATGGTTTGTGAAAGTACATATATTTCTTTTGTTTTTTTTTGAGATGGGTCTCGCTATGTTGCCCAGGCTGGCCTTGAACTCCTGGGCTCAAGTGATCCTCCTGCCTTAGCCTACCAAGTAGCTATGACTACAAGCACATGCCACTATGCCCAGCTAGTTTATATACTTTGATGCCCTTTTCTTTTCTTACATAATCTAAAAAAAACCCCTTTAATTCCATGTTTTTACTCTTTCCAGTTTTAAAAGATTAGATAGTAAGTAGCCAAATAATATGCAAATGTCCATTAATCCTCTTACTATCATCTCTTTATTCAAGACTGTTTTTAAACACTGTTCTTATTCAGGCATATAATATGTTATTAGCAGAACTGTGTTTGTACCATACCAAATGTTATTGGATTTTTAGATAACACTAGTTTCACTTTGTTTTGCAGAGTTGGCAGTGCCACAGTAAAGCCACAAGTGACTTTGCATTTATTACCTCTTCAAGTCTAGTTGCCACATCTGGACAGTCCAATGATAACAGGTAGGCTAACAGAAATGCAAAACAAGAAATAAGAAAATTTTGGACAGAAAGCCATTGTTGCTAGAAAATATGGATTTCTGTCTAGTAGGATTTCCACTTGTAACAAAAGAACTATGTTACATAAGTCTTTTCTCAGAGTGGTTTTCCTTATCAAAAAGAGAAAAACAAAACCAATTTCTCATGTAGTCTAGCAATAAGCATGTATAATCTTTATGTTAAAGTTATTCATTCTTAAAAAATGCTGATTAATTCTCTTAAGTTCCTCAGAACTAGCAAGCATTTGACATTCTGTAGCTATAATTTTCAACATTTTCTTTACTTCACTGTTTTCATTGGCAACGTATGCCTATAACATCTCTCCTTTTTCAGCTGTGGTTTCCCTCAGGGGTATAGAAGCATCACTTCTACTCAGGAAATCATATCATAATTTCCCTGGAGTGGTAATTGGAAAAGATATGAGGTTGGGGAATGCAATGACACATAGGACCTTGTAAAAGACAGGCTGTATACTAATTTGAAAAAGGATAAACACTTAAAAGAGAGATTTACCCAGTCACTTACACTGCCCCCATCTTAGTTGAAAATCTCTGCTCTATAAACAAGAGAACAAAGAAGATTCAGTAAATTTGACTTGAAGACAAAATTTGTTCTGAATAATGACTTCGAACAATTGTTTATGATGTATTTTTATTGTTTCTTTAAAAGAAATGTATGCCTCTGGGATACATTAATATCACCTGGAAACAGCCTCATTCATGGTAAGTTCAGATCTTAAACTTCCTTTTTCTGTATATGTATTTCATGTTAAGATTATGAGTGAATAATTTTTTTCTAACATTGCTTAGCATTTTCCTTTATTCTTTAGTCATAATTTCAAAAATTAAATGACTTAAATAAGTGTACCTTAGAATGAAAAATGCATCCATAATCTCTGTATTTTTAAATATGAATTGAAGCATTATTGGAATCCCCAAGATAAAAGTTGTTTTTGGAAAGTGTTTTGGTTTTCTTCTTCAGGTTTCACATGCCATGATCACGGTGCCACAGTACTTCAATATGCACCAAAACAGCAACTCTTAATCTCTGGAGGTAGGAAAGGATATGTCTGCATTTTTGATATCAGACAGAGACAACTAATTCACACATTCCAGGCACATGACTCAGCTATTAAGGCTCTAGCTCTGGATCCCTGTGAGGAATATTTTACTACAGGTTCAGCAGAAGGTAACATAAAGGTGAGTCAGTACAAGAAGTTGGAATTTACTACATATTATCTTTACTTGCTGTCAAGACTGATTGCAAAAAGGAAACCAAACCACTATACTCTTTGGCATGAGGGCATGAAGTAAAGCTTTGTGGAGATGTGGAGTGTCTTGATACCCCACCCTATCCTGTGCTTCTGTGTGGCTCTTTCTAAACAATCTGATCTGGAAGATGAGATGATCAAAATGATTAGATTCTCAGGTCACTAAAAAGCTTTAAAGATGGGCTGGAGAGTCAGGAGGTGCAGTGGTAGAAATGTGTAGGATGCATTTGATGTAGGTGTAGGATGCATAAGACCCTGGGTTTGATCCTCAGCATCTCAAAAAATAAATATAAAGCTTTAAAGAATTCTGTTTTGAAGGCTAAGGATATGGCTTAGTGGTAGAGCACTTGCCTAGTTTGTGCAAGGCCCTAGGTTCAATCTCTAGCACCACCAAAAACACAAACAAGGGCTGGGGCTGGGCTCAGTGACAGAGTACTCACCTGGCATGCATGAGGCACTGGGTTCGATCCTCAGCATCACATAGAAATAAAATAAAGATATTGTGTCCACCTAAAACTAAAAAATAAATTAAAAAAAAAAAACCACACAAACAGAAAAACCCCAACCCTATTTTGAGTAAAGTACGTGAAGTTTTTCTGTTTTGGTTTGGTCTTTTTGAGGGCCTCAAGCCCTCAGGCATGCTAGGCGAATGCTGTCCTCCTGAGCTATTCCCCAACCCCCATACTTGTATAGATTGTGTTGTGTGACATTTGCTTGGCTACTCAGAACTTTCTCCCCCACCTCTACCCTCAGTACTTGACTCTTATATGACTGAGGCAAAGTTTCTAGACAAGTGAGATAGTAACCACACTTATACATTGTGCTATTAGCCTAGTTACCATTAAAATATATTTAATTAGTTTAAATATTTTATTGAATTAGAGATTGGAGATATATATGGTTAATATGAAACTACCATAGGATGTAAAGAGAGAAATTTGAAAGAAGGGAAGTATAAGGACAGTAAATGAATCTTCTGTTAGGACAGGAGCAATAGATGGGAAAGTTGGGTCAAGGAGCAGAAGTAAGAGCCATGTTTTTGCTTTTGGTCTCTCTCTTTTTAATGACTTAAAATTGTTGTCACTTTGTTCTTGTTTTAAACTAGGTTTGGAGATTGACAGGCCATGGCCTAATTCATTCATTTAAAAATGAACATGCTAAGCAGTCCATATTCAGAAATATTGGAGCTGGAGTCATGCAGATTGATATCATCCAGGGCAATCGGATCTTCTCCTGTGGTGCAGATGGCACACTGAAAACCAGGGTTTTGCCCAATGCTTTTAACATCCCTAATAGAATTCTTGACATTCTGTAGACTTAAAGATTGGGGCTTTATTTTTATATATACTTCAATTAAAAACATAATGCAGTAGTTATTAGGCAGTTCTGTTTTCCAAGCAGTTGTTAAACACATTGGAAACAATACAGAGAATCTCTGTAGAATTTGAATCTGATCCATGCTGAGTGTTATGCTGAGTATTGCCTATCCAGGTTGGTAGGATGAATGTGCATGTACCTTGTTATATTGCTGACATACTTAAAACAAACAAACCTTGTATTGTATGAAGGGTAGCTATTCTTTACAGCATTTAGCAAACCTGATTCAGAAAACATTGGAGGTTATTAGCTAATTAGCAAGTTGAAATTATGAGAAGGACCTTTATACCAAATTAAGGAAGAAAATGTTGCTGATTCAGGTTTTTCTTCCTGTTCTTACCACTGATCGAAGCATGCCTGCAGTTGCCTTCTTTGTTGAATGAAGGATAGTCATGAGGTTTTGGAAGCTCTAGACCACCAGAAAACTTCTTAGCTGGAGCAGTGTGCAGTGACTAGTTCTCTGCAGTGAGAGGCATTTCCATTCTTTCCTGCTGAATATTTTTCCTGTTAGTGTTTATACTGAGATAGTACTGTAACTTGCAAATGAGTGCAAATTTAAATGCAATGTTTTCTTCACAATTTGCACATTCACATTTTTTGGACTGCTAGTTTTTCTATTTAAATATTTGCCTTCATGTTAGGAATGTAATATGTGAACATGACATATTTGTAGTTAACCATACCATATCTTCTTGGTCCAGGTTAGTACTTTTTCTTTTCTTTTCATGTATTCAAGGTTAAACATCCACAACATTTAAGACTATGTTGAAACTACAACAATAGAGCATTTCATATCAATTAAAATGAATGTTAGGCTTTTTGTGGCCAGTTAATAGTTGATGAAATTGGTGATATTATTTATTGCCACAGCCTATTGTATAAACTATGCAGAGTTCAATATTATTTGCTTGTAAATTATTAGCCAGTGTTGTCATATTTTGATGTATTTCCTTGGTTATGACCAAAAATATGTTCTTGAGATACTGAAACCAATGTCTGTGTGTGTTTAATTGTTTACCAGCCAATTGTCTCATCATGTTAATGAGGATGTTTAATGCCTTTGTGGTAAATAGTAAAATATAATGGTATAAATGCACCTTTCTCTGAAGGCAATGTGATGTTCAGGCTGTGAAATACATATGTAAAAGAAAAATAAATGTTATTTGTTAGAATTTTATCTTAATTTGGCTTATTTAAATAAACTAGTGTGGCATTCTTTGATACTGTTTTAACAGTTGATATTTGTAGTTTAACAAAATGTTTAGGGAATTTTTAAGCCACTAGGCAGTTTACCCAAATACTTACTGTGTACCTTTATGTACCAGAAGACATTCTAGCAAAATGAGATACATTGGTGGGCCGGATAAAGAACACACTCAGGGCTGAAGTTGTAGCTCAGTGATAGAGTACTTGCCTCACAAGTGTGAGGCACTGGGTTCAATCCTAGCAGCATAAAAACAAAGGCATTGAGTCCATATACAACTTAAATTAAACAAAAAAGAAGACACTCAATGTGGAGATTTAGTTGGGTGAAAACTAACTTCACTGTACTTTCTTCAGACAGATTTAAAGTTGTTGAGTGAAATGCTGCTTTTGCTGCTAACACTAGTAAAGGAGCTCATGTGGGGATAGTACTCTATGTAGTGTTCATGAGAAAAGGAAGAATGTGTCTGAATAGATAGAATATAAATTTGACAAAAATTACAAAAGTACATAAACTTACCACAGTTCAGTACAGTAACCCATATATGTTGCATTCTATTGTGTATTTTAAACTAGTGCTAGCTGATTTATTAAGAGTTGGAAAAGTAACAGTTTTGCAACTGAAATTCAAGTTTTTCGTTGTGGTAGTTGCTGCCTTGTTTGAGTTATTACTTTTTAATAATCTGACATTTTCATAGTAATTTGTATTTTTTCAATTAATAGACTTTGTTTTTTAAATCAGTTTTAGATTTACAACAGTATTGAGCCATATACACAGCCATTTACTCGCCTCCCCACAATTCCCCTTATTATTGCATTAGGGAGATATATTTATTATAAGTAATGAACCAGTATTAATTATTATTATTAACTAAAGTTCATGGTTTATATTAAGGTTCACTCTATGTTGTAAGGTTTTATGGGTTTTGAAAAATGCATAATATATATTCACCATTACAGTATCATACCGAATAGTTTGATCACTCAGAAATTCCCTGTACCATACGTATTCATCCCTCCTCTCTACCTCCCAGTCCCTGGCAACCACTGATCTATTTACTGTTTTGATAATTTTGCCTTTCTCATAATGCCATATGGTTGGATTCATATGCTTTATAGCCTTTTCAGTCTGGCTTCTTTTGTTTAGTAATAAACATTGAGGTTCCTTCATATGTCTTTGGGTTTTGATAGCTCATTTTGTTTTTTAATCGCTGAATAATATTCCATGTAAAAATTCCACAGTTTACTTTTCATTTATCTATTGAAGGTTATCTTGATTGCTTCCCTTTGGGGGCAATAAGATTAAACCTGTTGTGTATTTTCATATGCAGGCTTTTGTGTAGACATAGGTATTTACCTACTAGAGTTAAAATTGAGTGAGATTTCTAGGTCTGCTTCTACATAAAACTATCTTTAGCTATATAAAAACTTCGAAACTATCTTCAAAAGTGGCTGTAACATTTGATATTCTTACCAACAATGAATGATAATCCCTATTGTTCCTTATTCATGGTAGCATCTGGCAGACTGTGAGCTCATTGTGACACAGCTTGGTGGCATTTGATGGCCACAGAGGTGACATAGGAGCCTAGGGCTGGACTGTCCACAGTGTCTCTGCCAAGATCTGGGTAGAATTCTGAGTGTCTGACTAGGCTGATAACGGCACAAAGCATCTGTTCTTTCTCCATCCCTAGAGAGGCTTATAAGGACAGACTACTCCTTCTAAGTACCTTCCTGGTTCTTCCTGAACTATACATACACCAACAGTGTATTTGGGACAGACCTGAGCTTGGTTTACCCTCTATTACTAAAAGAGTTACAACACACCAACAGACACCTGGCACATTTGGACCTGGGCACCACTCAACATGAAATAGCAGTGTACATAGGCTCAGAGAAGATGATCATCCTGCTCAGAATTTCTGGAAAGAGGCACAAATAAAGCCATATTAGGGGGCTGGGGTTGTGGCTCAGCAGTAGAGTGTTTGCCTAGCAGGTACGAGGCCCTGGGTTTTAGCCTCAACACTACATAAAAATAAATAAATAAAATAAAGATATTTTTTAAAAAGCCATATTAGGAAGACTGGAATAAAGGCCTAATCCTTCGATGCCCAGATGATGTTGCATACCAACAAGCATCAGGAGCTTTTAGAAAACCATGATCTCATTTAATATTCAAAACACAAGGTGTTAGAAACTTACCAGATAGTAATCAGTATGGCAGATCTCTCAAAGAATTTAAAATACCTGCTTTAAGGAAACTTGAACTTGAATAAAAGAGAAATGTTGTGATCTAACAAAGAAATATAGGAAAGAGATGGAAGCAATTAAAAATATACATGATTGAGTTGGAAAAGATACTCCGTGAAAATGAAAGGGAGCCTGACAGATCAAACAGAAGAAAGCATTGGCTTGAAAACAGACTATTTGAAAATTCACTATTGTGGGAGGAAAAAAAAGAATGAAGAGGAATGAAGAAAGCTTATAGTGACTTTGAGACAGTATTCAAGGAGCAATAAGAGAATGCCAAAGGGGTAAAAATAAGAAAGCTTATTCAAAAAAATAACAGAAAACTTCCCTAGGGAAAGATACAAATATTCCTGGTGGAAGACAGTTAAAAGACCAATCAAATTGAAGTCAATCAAATCTACCCCAAGACATCTTAAAATCAAGCTTTCAAAGATGAAAATAAAGAGAGAATTCTCAAGGCTGATAGAGAAAAAGCAATATATAGGGATGCCCATGTAAATTTACATGATAGCGAACTTCTCAGGGGAAATCTTACAAGCCAGGGAAGTGGCACAGTTCTGAAGGGGAAAAAAATCAAGAATATTGTATCCAGGAAGGCTACTTAGAGATTAATGAGAAACAAAAATATTCCCAAACAAATATACATCTCTACCACACCTATTCTACAAGAAATTCTAAAGGAAGTTCTAACTGAAAGAGACATTAATTAGAGGAAAACAGGAAGGCATAAAACTAACTAGTAAGAGTAATTATTCAAACAAATTCAGAATGCTCTCATAAGCATAGTATAAGCATCAACCATTCATATCTAATAAGACTAAAGAATAATCACATTATGTTAAGAGATAGGCAGTATTAGAAAGATGTAAAATGGGATATCAAAAGTTTAAAATGTAGGGGCTGTGGTTATAGCTCAGTGGTCAAGTGCTTGCCTAGCATGTGTGAGGCACTAAGTTCAATCCTCAGCACCACATCCAAATAAATAATAAATAAAAGTATTGTGTCCATCTACAACTTAAAAAAATTTAAAATGTAGGGAGGAATGACGTGCAAGTGTAGAGTTTTCTTAGTTATATTTTTTCTTGTTCTTTTGTTTCTGTTCTTTACAAACACCATTTGCTATCATTTCAAAAGAATGTCATAAATAAAAAGATTTTCTTATCTAAACCTTGGGGTAACTACAAAGCAAAAATCTATGATAGGCAAACCAAAAATAAGCAACAAGGATTCAAAAAACTCTACAGGAGTACCACAAAGAAAGACTATATGAGAGAGAAGAACAAAACTAGAAAACACAGTGCCAAATAACTAAAAAGACCATACCTATCAATAATTACCTGGATTGTGAATAGATTAAGTTCTCCAATAAAAAGACAAGAGTGACTGAAAGGATAGAAAAACAAGACCCCGCTGTATGCTGTTTTTTAGAAATCTCAGTTCTAAGGATAGTGACGCTCTGAGGTAAGCATCTTTGCTCCATCATACTCTTCCCACCATGATGTGCAGCCTTGCCACAGGTGCTAGGGCAATGGGGCCTAGTGACCATGGACTGAAGCCTCTAAAATCATGAGCCAAAATAAATCTTCCCTCCTTTTAAATAGATTATTTCAGGTATTTTGTCACAGCAGTAAAATTTGAATAACATAAGAGATAAGGAAAAAATTATAAAATTATAAAATGGTTCAATTCAGCAAGAGGAAACACAGTTCTAAATGTATATGCACCCAATATTCGAGCACATAAATATATAAAGCAAATATTAGACTTTGAGGGAGAGAGAGACTTCAATATAATAATCATTGGGGATTACACCCTACTTTCAGCGGTGGACAGATCATTCGGACAGAAAATCAACAAACAGCAAAACACCCTAGACCAAGTGGACCTATCAGACATCTAGAGATTATTTCAACCAGCAGCTGCTGGAGACACACTTTTTTCATTGGCATGTGGAACATTCTACATCATAGATTATATAATAGATCACAAAAGATTATATAATAGATCAAAAAAGAAGTCTCAAATATTAAAAATTGAAATTATATCAAGTATCTTTTCATATGGTAATGCAGTAAAACTAGAAATCAATAACAAGAAAAACTGCAGAAGCTACACAAATACAGAGAAATTCAACTACTTGAACAACCAACAGATAAGGAATAAGTTGAGGAAATTTATAAATTTCTTGAAATAAATGAAAATAGACACACAACATACCTATGGGATACAGCAAAAGCAGTATTAAGAGGGAAGTGTTATGGTTTAGATATGAGGTGCCCCCCAAAAAAAGGTCATATGTGAAACAATGGATTTTTAGAGGTGACATGATTAGATTATGAGGTGGGACCTAAATCTGCTGATAGGAATTTACTGGGTGGTAACTGTAGGCAGATAAGGTGTGGCTGGAGGAGGTGGGTCATAGGGATTTATATTTTGTTCCTGCTGAGTGGAGTTCTCTTCCTTCCTGGTTTCTGTGTCTTGAGCTGCTTTCCTCCGCCAGGTGTTTTGCCTCACCTTGGGCCCAGAGCTATGGAGTCTGCTGATCACCGACTGAAACTCTGAAACTCAAAACTTTTGAGTGGGACAAAATAAACTTCTCCTCCTTTAAGTTGTTCTTGTCAGATCTTTTGGTTTCAGTGATGAAGAAGCTAACTAAAACAGGAGGTTTATAGCAATCAGTCCCCACATCAAAAAAGTAGAAAGATCTCAAGTAATCTATTGCTGCTTCTAAAGTAACTAGAAAAGCAAGAACAAATAAACCTAAAATTAGTAGCAGGAAAGAAATTATTAAAAACAGAGCAACAGCCTAAAAAACAGCATTAAAAAGGTCAATGAAAAAAAATTGTTTATTTGAAAAAAATAAATCATAGACAAACAGCTAGACTAAGAACACTCAGAGATGAAAAGGGAGAAATTGCAACTGACACCACAGAAATACAATATAGGGGTTCTGTGTTTGGGATTGGGGTCCCTGATGACTTCATGGCTGTGGCATTCTTGGTGCTTGGAAAAGTTTCTATGCGAAGGCATAGGATTCCTGGTTGCTATGGTAATGCCCTCCATGCTAAAGTCTTATCAGCTTCAACCTTAATCCTAGGCACAGAAATCCTGGGAATAAACGGAACTTTGTTTGCTCGATAACTACAATGTTTTACCAAGCTCCAGTGATCCTGGAGCTGCCTGCCTAACAGTAACTTCAGACAATGGACCTTCTTGAGAACTGCACAAAGCTCCTAACATTACATATTGTAACTGTAAAATGTAACTACAAAATAAGCAACCTTATTGATACTCTAAACAATAATGTAGCTATGGTCCTTATGACCTAATGTAACCTATTGATATAAATAAACATGGCCACTTGGACAAGAAGCCACTTTGCCACCATCCCTGCCTCTGCACCTTGTCTGTGTCTCCCTTTATTATTATTATTTCCCTATAATACAAAAGATCATTAAATACTATTATGAATTATATGCCAAAAATTGATCTTCTAGAAGTGGACTGATTCCTAGACACATGAACCTTATTAAGACCAAATCATGAAGAAATAGAAAGCCTGAACAGACCAATAATAAGTAATTACTTTGAATTAGTAATTTAAAATTCTAGAGCTGAGAGTATAGCTCAGTAGTAGAGTGCTTGTCTAGTATGCATGAAGCCCTTACCTTAATCCCCAGCATTGGAAGCAGGTGTGTGGGGGGGAACCTTAAACAAACCAAAAAATAAATAATAAGATTAAATCAATAATAAAAAGCTTACTTCCAAGCCAGGCACAGTGGAGCATGCCTGCAATCCCAGTGACTTGGGAGGCTGAGGCAGGAGGATTGTGAGTTCAAAGCCAGCCTTACCAAAAGCGAGGTGCTAAGCAACTCAGTGAGACCCTGCCTCTAAATCAAATACCAAATAGGGCTAGGGATGTGGCTCAGTGGTTGAATGCCCCTGAGTTCAATCACCAGTAACCCCCAGCCCCGCAAAAAAAAAAAAAAAAAAAAAAAAAAAAAAAAAAAAAAAAACTTGCTTCTAGAGTTAAGTCCAGGACCAAACGACTTCACTACTGAATTCTATCAAATATTTAAAGAATACCGATTCTCCTTAAGTTATTGAAAACAACAGAAAAGAATTCTCCCACCACATTCTATGATGCCAGAATTACCCCACTACCAAAACAAGATAAATACAAAACAATAACAAAAGAAAACTCCAAGCCAATACTCTCAATGAACAATAGATACAAAAATTCTCAATAAAATAGAAAACCCAAACCAATAGCACATAATTACCACGATCAAGTGGGATTTGTCCCAGGGAAGTAAAGATTATTCAGTATTACAAATCAATAAGTATTATGCACCACATCATAGAATGAAGGACAAAACCCAGGTACTACCTCAATACATGCAGAAAAGGCATTTGATAAAATTAAACATTCCTACATGATAAAAATGCTGAACAAATTAGGTATAGGAGGTGTAAGGAACGGTGGAAAAGTTCTGTAAACTCAACAAGCCAAAACAACCGTTTACCTGTCTGAGATTTTATTAGCAGGACCGTAATGGCCAGTTGCAGAAGGGGGTGGGGGGAGAGAGAGGAGAGACGGGGGAGAGAGAGGAGATATAGAGAGAGGGAGAGGGGAAGAGAGTAAGAAAGAGAGCAGGAACAGGGTGTTGATATTTATGGGCTCAACGCAGGATGAGAAGGAGCAAGGCGAGTGGGCTGTTACTTCTTCATTGGCTGAGAGTTCGAGCCACTTCAGGGATTGGAGGTGCGCCATTCAAAGTTCGAGCCATTCACAGGGATTGGAGGTGACATTCGTGCGCCATTCAGTGTGTCATGGACCTGAGCTCCCGGAAGAGAAGTGCTCAGGGCGCCATCTTTACCAACAGGAGGAATGTACCTCAACAAACTAAAGATCATTTATAATAAGCCAACAGCTAACATTATACTGAATGGAGAAAGGCTGAAAGCTTTCTAAGATCTGTAACAAGACAAGGAAGCCCACTTCTACCATTTTTATTCAACAAAGTGCTGGATGTCTTAGAGAAATCAGATGAGAGAATAAAATAGAGAATATGTACTCTTGAGAAGAAGAAGTTAACAGGAAGATCCAAGATGGCGGAATAGAGGAGTCCTATTTCTGGCTCTTTGTGGAATGAAACCAAGGAAGCAGCCAGGCAGCATCTCCACAAGGTCTCACCTAGATGGAATACAACATTTCAGAGCGTGCTACAGGATACCTATACAGCAGACTTTCACAGAAACCACCAGAGCTGCGACCACCTGTGCAGAAATCAGAGCCTCTGTGTTCCAGTAAGACTCCAGACCCAAAGCCCGCAGTTCTAGTGCGCACACGGCTCTCAAGCAGTGGAGCAGAACCACCCAATCAGTTGCGCTCTGCTCCCATGAAGGCCACACAATCTAGCCACAGCACAAGGCCATCCCAGCTCCCCCCTCCTCACCAGACACCCTGGCACTGGAAGCAGACCGACTCCATCTTGGAAAACCTCTCTCGCCATTTTTTGGTGGGCGTGGCTATCAGCGAGGACCTCGGTTGAACAGGTACCTGGTTTCCAACTTCCTCCCCCTCCCCCCTCCCCAGCTGTGATTACTTGGCACAGTGACTCCCCAGCACAAAAACCACTGTCAGCTGAACAGGAGCACAGTGCGACCTGGGCACTGCCCACCTTGCACAAGCCTGAGGGCGAGAGGTCCTGCAGTTGGGACCTGATAAGCAAGAGAGGGAAGCAGTCTAAAACCTGGGACAAAGCAGAGAGGCCAGGACCAATAGGGGAAGCTCCAGGCAGGGAGGGGGGCTCAAGTCTTCTCACCCTGGTTACCTACACCACCCTGAGGACGGAGACTCCAGCTTAAAATAGACAACTCCACCTACTGGAAGAGAAGCAGGAAGGAAACAGAATTCTAAGAGGGTTTTTTTCTTTTTTTCCTTCTTTCTCCTCTACCCTTCTATCCTCTGGCCCTCACAACCTCAATGTATGTGGAACCAAGAACTTTACATGAAATAGAACTTTGAGAACTGAGTCACATGAATAATATAATATAGAGAAATTGCATAAGCCCCCCCTTTCTTTTCTTCTCTCTTTTTTCTCTTTCTTTCCCTTTATTTTCTGCTTTCACCCAAATTTTACTATTTTAACATCCTGTAATTTAAAAAATACATATGTGTGTTTGTTTTTATGTACTCTACTGTCCTCCCATGTACTTGTCTATCCTAAATTATCTCCTGTATTCCCCTGCTACTAACCCTCTTCATTAGAGTTCTTCTCCAAATTTCCTAAGTTATATTAACCCCATACCCTCACATATTTCCCCCTTAGCATATTGTCCTACGCTCAACCCCCAGTTCATGGTTCGCCATCAGAAACTGTACACCTTTTATGAAACTACTGATTATGTTTTAAATAATAATTGTCCAACATTTCTGGACATTGAGACTAACTATAAATATCTTAATAACAATAATTTGTTCATAGGTGAAGTACTGTTGATATTAGGATCTGTTAACATTGTCCTTCCCCACAAAGGAGGGATCATGGAACCATACAAGAGCACTAAAAATCTATAGGGTAAAAACAATAACACACCAGTCCCACAGTGCTGGAAAGAAAGAAATGCAAGCAACATGAAAAGATAAGGGAAGAAAGTATCACAAACAATTCAAGACAACACATCATTAGAAGAATAGACAGCTACAGCAGAAAAAATGACAGAGAAAGATTTCAGGATATACATTAATAAATGTTTTGGGATCTCAAGACATTATAGAACAAATACAGGCAGTGAAAGATCACTTTGACAATGAGCTACATAAACAAATCCAAGAAGCAAAAGATCACCTCAACAGGGAAATAGAGGTTATACAAAAAAAACCCAAACAAATCTTGAAATTAAAGAAATAATAAGCCAAATTAAAAACTCAAAATGAGAGCATCACCAACAGAGTAGACTACATAGAAGATAGGACATCAGACAATGAAGATAAAATATATCATCTTGAAAAGAACATAGACAGCACAGCAAAAATGATAATAAACCATGAGCAGAACATCCAAGAAATATGGGATAGCATAAAAAGACCAAATTTAAGAATTATTGGGATAGAGGAAGGCATAGAGGTCCAAACCAAAGGAATGAGCAATCTGTTCAATGAAATAATATCAGAAAATTTTCCAAACATGAAGAATGAAATGGAAATCCAAATCCAAGAAGCCTTCAGGACACTGAATGTGCAAAATCACAACAGATCCACTCCAAGACACATTATAATGAAAATGCCCAACATACAGAATAAGGAGAGGATTTTAAAAGCCACAAGAGTAAAGAATCAAATTACATATAGGGGTAAACTAATTAGGATAATGGCAGATTTTTCAACACAGACCCTGAAAGCTAGAAGATCCTGGAACATATTTCAAGCCCTGAAAGATAATGGGTGCCAACCAAGAATCTTATATCCAGCAAAATTAAGCTTCAGATTTGAAGATGAAATAAAAACCTTCCATGAGAAACAAAAGTTAAAAGAATTTATAGCCAGAAAACTGGCACTACAAAACATTCTTGGCAAAATATTTCATGAAGAGGAAATGAAAAACAACAATGAAAACCAGCAGAGGGAGGTAGTATACTAAAGGAAAAAGTAATCCAAGAGGAAAACCAAGTCAAGTTAAACAACAAAATAAACAAATATGGCTGGAAATACAAACCATGTCTCAATTGTAATCCTTAAGCTCACCAATCAAAAGACATAGGCTAGCAGATTGGATTAAAAAACAAAAAGATCCAACAATATGCTACCTACAGGAGACTCACCTATCACTGAAGGTGAAAGGTTGGGAAAAAATATCACTCACATGGACTGCAGAAGCAAGCAGAGGATTCCAAACTCATTATCAAATAAAGTAGACTTCAAGCCAAAGTTAATCAAAAGGGATAAAGATGGACATTATATACTGCTCAAGGGAACCATACACCAACAAGACATAACAATCATATATATATATATGCCCCAAACAATGGTGCAGCTGTGTGTTCATCAAACAAACTCCATAAGTTCAAGAGTCAAATTGACCAGAAAAAAATAATCTTGGGGGATTTTAACACACCTCTCTCATCATTGGATAGATCTTCCAAACAAAAGGTTAATAAAGAACTATAGAGCTCAATAACACAATTAATAACTTAGACTTAATGGACATATATGGAATTTTTCAACCGGCATTAAGCAGATACACTTTCTTCTCAGCAGCACATGGATCCTTCTCTATTATAGACCATACACTATGCCACAAAGCAACTCTTAGCAAATACAAAAATGTAGAGATACTACCATGCATTTTATCAGATCATAATGGAATGAAATTGGAAATCAACAACAAAATAAAAAAATAAAAATTTCTGACTCATATGGAGACTGAACAATATGCTACAGAATGAACAATGGGTTACAGAAGACATCAAGGAGGAGATTAAAAAATTCTTAGAGGTAAATGAGAACACAGACACAACATATCAAAATCTCTGGGACACTATGAAAGTAGTACTAAGAGGAAAATTCAATGCATGGAGTTCATTCCTTAAAAGAAGGAAAAAGTCAACAAATAAATGACCTTATGCTACATCTCAAAGCCCTAGAAATATAAGAATAAATCGGCAGCAAAAGCGGTAGAAGACAAGAAATAATTAAAATTAGAGCTGGAATCAATGAAATCGAAACAAAAGAAATAATTGAAAAAATTGACAAAACTAAAAGTTGGTTCTTTGAAAAAATAAATAAAATTGACAGACCCGTAGCCATGCTAATGAAAGGAAGGAGAGAGAGAACTCAAATTACCAGCATATGTGATGAAAAAGGCAATATAACAACAGACACTACAGAAATACAGAAGATAATTAGAAATTATTTTGAAAACTTATACTCCAAAAAAAAAAAATAGAAGACATTGAAGGCATTGATAAATTCCCTAAGTCATATGATCTGCCCAGATTGAGTCAGGAAGATAAGACATACACAATTCAAACAGACCAATATCAAGTGAGAAAATAGAAGAAGCAATAAAAGATTACCAAAAAAGAAAAACCCATGGGGCTGGGGATGTGGCTCAAGTACTAGCATGCTTGCCTAGCATGCGTGAGGCACTGGATTTGATTCTCAGCACCACATAAAAATAAAATAAAGATATTGTGTCCACCTAAAAACTAAAAAATAAATATTAAAAAAAGAAGAAGAAAAGTCCAGGACCGGATGGATACACAGCCAAGTTCTATAAGACCTTTAAAGAAGAAATAATATCAATTTATTTCAGGAAATAGAAAAAAAGAGAGCACTTCCAGACTCATTCTATGAGGCCAATATCACCCTGATTCCAAAACCCGACAAAGACACTTCAAAGAAAGAAAACTTCAGACCAATATCTCTAATGAACATAGATGCAAAAATTCTCAATAAAATCCTGGCAAATCGAATAAAAAAAAACATACCAAAAAGATTGTGCACCATAATAAAGTGGGATTCATCCCAGGGATGCAAGGTTGGTTCAACATATGGAAATCAAAAAATGTAATTCATTACATCAATAGACTTAAAGATAAGAATCATATGATCATCTCGATAGATGCATTAAAAGCATTTGACAAAATACAGCATACCTTTATGTTCAAATCACTAGAAAAACTAGGGATAACAGGAATATATCTCAACATTGTAAAGGGTATCTATGCTAAGCCTCAGGCCAACATCATTTTAAACGAAGAAAAACTAAAGGCATTTCCTCTAAAATCTGGAACAAGACAGGGATGCCCTCTTTTACCACTTCTATTCAACATGGTTCTTGAAACACTGGCCAGAGCAATTAGACAGACAAAAGAAATTAAAGGGATATGTATAGGAAAAGAAAAACTTAAATTATCTCTATTTGCTGAAGATATGATTCTATACCTAGAAGACCCAAAAAACTCCACCAGAAAACTTCAAGAACTAGTAAATGAATTCAGCAAAGTAGCAGGATATAAAATTAACAATCATAAATCAAAGGCATTTCTGTATATCAGTGACAAAGTCTCTGAGAATGAAATGAGGAAAACTATCCCATTGACAATTCCTCTAAAAAAAATAAGATACTTGGGAATCAACAAAAGAGGTGAAAGATCTATACAATGAAAACTACAGAACCTTAAAGAAATCAAAGAAGACCTTAGAAGATAGAAAGATCTACCTTGTTCTTGGATAGGCAGAATTAATATTATCAAAATGACCATACTACCAAAAGCACTATACAGATTTAATGCAATTCCAATCAAAATCCCAATGGCATTCCTCATGGACATAGAAAAAGCAATCATTAAATTCATCTGGAAAAATAAGAGACCCAGAATAGCTAAAGCAATCCTAAGCAGGAAGAGTGAAGCAGGTGGTATCGCTATACCAGACCTTAAACTATACTACAGAGCAATAGTAACAAAACAGCATGGTATTGGCACCAAAACAGGCCAGGAGACCAATGGTACAGAATAGAGGACACAGACTAACCCACAAAATTACAATTATCTTATATTAGACAAAGGTGCCAAAAACATGCACTGGAGAAAAGATAGCATCTTCAACAAATGGTGCTGGGAAAACTGGAAATCTATATGCAACAAAATGAAATTAAACCCCTATCTCTCACCATGCAGAAAAATTAACTCAAAATGGATCAAGGACTTAGGAATTAAACCAGAGACTGCGTCTACTAGAAGAAAAGTAGGCCCTAATCTTCATCATGTGGGATTAGACCCCAACTTCCTTAATAAGATTCCTATAGCACAAGAATTAAAACAAGAATCAATAAATGGGACAGAATCAAATTAAAAAGTTTCTTCTCAGCAAAAGAAACAATCTGTGAGGTGAATAGAGAGCCTACATCCTGGGAGCAAATTTTTATCCCTCACATCAGATAGAGCACTAATCTCTAGGGTATATAAAGAACTCAAAAAGCTAACCACTGGAAAAAAACAAATAACCCAATCAACAAATGGGCTAAGGACCTGAACAGACACTTCTCAGAAGATGATATATAATCAATCAACAAATATATGAAAAAATGCTCATCATCTCTAGCAATAAGAGAAATACAAATCAAAACTACTCTAAGATATCATCTCACTCCAGGCAGAATGGCAGCTATTATGAAGACAAACAACAAATGTTGGCGAGGATGTGGGGGAAAAGTTACACTCATACATTGTTGGTGGGACTGCAAATTGGTGCAGCCAATATGGAAAGCAGTATAGAGATTCCTTGGAAAACTGGGAATGGAACCACCATTTGACCCAGCTATTCCTCTCCTTGGACTATACCCAATGGACTTAAAAACAGCATACTACAGGGACATAGCCACATCAATGTTTATAGCAGCACAATTTACAATAGCTAAACTGTGGAGCCAACCTAGATGCCCTTCAGTGGATGAATGGATTAAAAAATGAGGCATATATACACAATGGAATTTTACTCAGCAATAAGAAAAAACAAAATCATGGCATTTGCAGGTAAATGGATGGTTGGAGAAGATAATGCTAAGTGAAATCAGCCAATCCCCAAAAAACAAATGCCAAATGTTTTCTCTGTTGTAAGGAGGTTGATTTATAGTGGGGGTAGGGAGGGAAAGCCTGGGAGGAATAGATGAATCCTAGAAAGGGAAGAGGGGTGGGAGGGAAAGGGAGGAGGCAAGGGATTAGCAAGGACAGTGGAATTTGATGAACATCATTATACAAAGTACATGTATGAAGACTTGAATTGGGTGTCAACATACTTTATATACAAACAGAGATACAAAAATTGTGGTATTTATGTGTATTAAGAATTATAATGCAAAAAAATCCCAACAAAATAAATGTATAAAGGCATGTATTGGCATGAACATACTTTATGTACAGAGATATGAAAAATTGAGCCCTAAATGTAATGCTTTCCACTGCTGTTGTGTAGTTTAAAAAAAAAGAAAAAAGAAAAGAAAAAGTGAAATCATCATTGTTCACAGAGGACATGTTCTTATAAAAAGAAAACTCCCAAAATTCCACCAAAAAAAAACCCTATTAGAATTAATGAATTAAGGTCGGAGCAGAGCAACTGTGTATGTGCGTGTGCTACACCCCATCTACCAACGCATGGGGTGTCTTTCCCTGCCAGTTTCCATCTAGTGACAACAGCCAGGATCTATAACACCATCATCCAGGTTCCTACAGGCAAGGTATTGGTAACCTGCAGGGACACTACAATATTATAAGGTAAAAACTATAATACCTCGAATCCACACTGCTAGAGAGGAAGACACATGAATAGTATGAAGAAACAAGGGAAGAAAGTGCCTGAAACAAACCAAGCTGATACCATCATAGATTCCATTGACAGCACAGTGGATGAAATGTCAGAGAAGGAGTTCAGAATGTACATGATTAAAATGATCTGTGAAACAAAGAATGAATTAAGAAAGCAAATATAGGCAATAATTGATCACTCCAACACAGAGATAAGAGAGGAAATACAGGTAGCAAAAGATTATTTCAAGAAAGAGATAGAGACTCTGAAAAAACAAAAAAAAATCCTTGAAATTAAGGAAACAACAAACCAAATAAAAAATTCAATAGAAAGCATCAACAACAGACTAGATCATTTGGAAGACAGAACCTCAGGCAATGAAGACAAAACATATGATCTTGAAAATAAAGTTGAACACACATTGATGGTGAAAAACCATGAACAGAACCTCCAGGAATTCTCAAACAACATGAAATGACCAAATTTAAGAATTATCAGGATAGAGGAAGGCACAGAGATACAAACCAAAGGAATGCACAACCTCCTCAATTAAATAATGTCAGAAAATTTCCCAAACATAAAGAGTGAATTGGAAAATCAAATACAAGAGGCTTACAGGACACCAAATGTACAAAATTACAACAGATCCACACCAGGGTATATGATAATGAAATTGCCTAGCATACAAATAAGGAGAGAATTTTAAAAGCCACGAGAGAAAAGTTTCAGATTACAAATAGAGGTAAAGTAATTCATATCTCAGCAGATTTCTCAACCGAGACCATCAAAGCCAGGAGATCCTGGAACAACATAGACCAAGCTCTGAAAGAAAATGGATGCCAACCAAGAATCTTATATTCAGCAAAATTAAGCTTCAAATTTGATGACGAAATAGAAACCTTCCATGATAAACCAAAGTTAAAAGAATTTACAATGGGAAAGCCTGCACTACAGAATATTCTCAGCAAAATATTACATGAGGAGGAAAAAATAACAACAATGAATATCAGCAAATAATATGATATTGAATGAACAATGGATAGCAGAAGGCATCAGAGAGAGATAAAAAAAATTTGTAGAGGTAAATGAGAAAACTGATACAACATATCAAAATCTCTAGGACACTATGAAGTCAGTGCTAAGAGGAAAGTTCATTGCATTGAGCTCATTTATTAAAAGAAGAAAAAGTCAACAAATAAATGACCTGACATTATATCTCATAGCCCTAGAAAAAGAAGAACAAACCAACACCAAAAGTAGTAGAAGGCAGGAAATAATTAAAATCAGAGCTGAAATCAATAAAATTGAAACAAATTATTCAAAAAACTGACAAACCAAAAAGTTGTTTCTTTGAAAAAATAAATAAAATTGATAAACCCTTGGCCACCCTAACAAACAGAAGGAGAGAGAAAATTAAAATTATTAAAATTTCATGATGAAAAGGGAAATATCACGACAGACACTATTGAAATACAGAAGATATTTAGAAACTATTTAGAATATTTATAATCCAATAAAATAGAAAATCTTGATGACACCGACAAATTTCTAGAAACATATGGTCTACCAAACTGAATCAGGAGGACATACATATTTTTTTAAAAATTTGTAATTCTAATTTGTTTTTGTTTTAAACATTTTTAGTTGTAGACAGACACGAAACCTTTATTTTATTTATTCATTTGTATGTGGTGCTGAGGATTGAACCCAGTGCCTCACATGTGCTAGGTGAGCGCTCTGTCACTGACCTACAGCCCCAGCCCTCTAATTTGTTATATATGATATCAGAATGCATTACAATTCATATTACACATATAAAGCACAATTTTTCATATCTCTGGTTGTATACAAAGTATATTCACATCATTCGTGTCTTCATATATGTACTTAGGGTAATAATATCCATCTCATTCCACCATCTTTTTTATCCCCATGTCCCCTCCCTTCCCTTTCCACCTCTTTGCCCTGTGTAGTTTGTCTGACCCTCCCATGCTCCCCATCCCAACCATTATGAATCAGCCTCCATATATCAGAGAAAATATTCAACATTTTTTTTTTTGGCGGGGGGGGATTGGCTAACTTCACTTGGCATAATATTCTCCAACTCCATCCATTTACCTGCAAATGCCATGATTGTATTCTCTTTTATTGCTGAGTAATATTCCATTGTGCATATATACCACATTTTATTATCCATTCATCTATTGAAGGGCATCTAGGTTGGTTCCACAGTTTAGCTATTGTGAATTGTGCTGCTATAAACATTGATGTGGCTGTGTCCCTATAGTGGGCTATTTTTAAGTCCTTTGGGTATAGACCGAGGAGTGGGATAGCTGGGTCAATTGGTGGTTCCAATCCCAGCTTTCCAAGGAATCTTCATACTGCTTTCTATATTGGCTGTACCAGTTTTCAGGAGGGCATACACAATTTAAACAGACCAATTTTAAGCAAGGAAATAAAAGATGCCATCAAAAGCCTACCAACCAAAAAATGTCCAGGACCAGACAGATTCTCAGCTGAGTTACACAAGATCTTCAAAGAAGAACCAGTACTCCTCAAATAATTCCATTGAAATAGTAAAGGAGGGAACCCTTTCAAACTCACTCTATAAGGCTAGCATCACCCTGATACCAAAATCAGACAAGGACACATCAAGGAAAGAAAACTCCAGACCAATATCCCTGATGAACATACATGCAAAAATTCTCAATAAAATCCTGGCCAATTGCATACAAAAACATATGTAAAAGATAGTCACCACAATTAAGTGGGGTTCATCACAGGGATGCAAGGTGGTTCAACATATGGAAATCAATAAATGTAATACATCACATCAATAGAGTTAAAGACAAGAATCATATGATTGTCTCAATAAATGTTGAAAAAGCATTCAATAAAATACAGCATCTCTTCATGTTCAAAATACTAGAAAAACTAGAAACAGTTAGAATATATCTCAAAATTGTAAAAGCTACTTATACTAAGCCCAAGGCCAACATCTCTCTAAACAGAGAACAGTTGGAAGCATTCTCTCTAAAAACTGGAACAAGACAGAGATGCCCTCTTTCACCACTTCTATTCAACATACTCTTTGAAATTCTAGCCAGAGCATTCAGACAGTCGAAAGAAATTAAAAAGGCATGCATAGGCAAAGAAGAACTTATATTATCACTATTTGCCAATGACATGATTCTGTATTTAGAAGATTCAAAAATTCTACCAGAAAACTTCTAGAACTAATAAATGAATTCAGCAAAGTAGCAGGATATAAAATCAGTACCCATAAATCAAATACATTTCTATGCATAAGTGATGAATCCACCGAAGGAGAAATTAGGAAAACTACCCCATTCAAAATATCCTCAAAAAATAAAAAAAAATACTTGGGAATCAATCTAACATAAAAGAGATGAAAAGCTCTCTACAATGAAAACTACAAGAATATTAAAGACATAAATTGAAAAAGACCTTAGAAGATGGAAAGGTCTCCCTTGCTCTTGGATAGACAGAGTTAACATTGTCAAAATGGCCATACTACCAAAGCTGTTATACAGAGTTAATGCAATTCCTATTAAAATTCCAATAACTTTCTTCATAGAACTAGAAAAAACAATCATTAAATTCATTGGAAAAATAAAAAACCCAGATAGCCAAAACAATCCTTAGCCAAAAAAAAGTACAGCAGGAGGCATCACAATAGCAGGCCTTAAATTATACTACTGAGCAATAGTAACAAAAATGGCATGGTGTTGGCACCAAAATAAGACTTGTAGACCAATGGTACAGAATAGAAGACACAGAGATCAACCCACATATATACAGTTATTTTATAGTAGACAAAGGCGCCAAAAACATATATTGGAGAAAGGATAGCCTCTTCAACAAATGGTGCTGGAAAACCTGGAAATCCATATATGGCAAAATGAAATTAAACCTCTATCTCTTGCTATGCACAAAAGTCAACTCAATGTGTATCAAGGACCTAGGAATTAGACCAGAGACCCTGCACCTAATAGAAGAAAAAGTAGGCCCAAATCTTCTTCATGTCAGGTTAGACCTCCACTTCCTTAACAAGACTTATAAAGCACAAGAAATAAAATCAAGAATCAATAAGTGGGATAGATTCAAACTAAAAAGCTTCTTCTCAGCAAAAGAAACAATCATTGAGGAGAAGAGAGAGCCTACAGTATGGGAGCAAATTTTTACCATGCCCTCATCAGATAGAGCACTAATCTCCAGTATATATAAGGAACTCAAAAGACTTAATATCTAAACAAACAAACAAACAGACAACCTAATAATTAAATGGGCTAAGGAACACTTCTCAGAAGAAGATATACAAGGGAACAATGAATATATGAAAAAGTGTTTAACATCTTTAGTAATTAGAGAAATGCAAATAAAAAATACTCTAAGATTTCATCTTACCCCAGTCAGAATGGCAGTTATCAAGAATACAAGCAATAATAAATGTTGGAGAGGAAGTGGGGAAATGGTACACTCATACATTTCTGGTGGCACTGCAAATAGGTGCAACTACTTTGGAAAGCAGTGTGCACATTCTCCAGAAAACTTGGAATGGAAACACTATTTGACCCAGCTGTCCCGTTCCTTGGTCTATACCCAAAGGACTTAAAATCAGCATACTGTAGTGACATAGCCACACCAATGTTTATAGCAGCTGAATTCACAATAGCTAAACTGTGGAACCAGCCTAGGTGCCCATAAACAGATGAATGGATAAAGAAACTGTGGTATATATACAGAATGGAATACTATTCAACATTAAAAGAGAATAAAATTATGGCATTTGCAAGTAAATGGGTGCAATTGGAGAATATTATGCTAAGGGAAGTAAGCCAATCACAAAAAAACTAAAAGCTGAATATTTTCTCTGATTAGTGGATGCTGATCTATATGATGGGGTAGATAGAGACTTGGGAAGAATGGAAGAACTTTGTATTGGGCAAAGGGGAGGGTGGGGAGGGTTTATAGGGGTAGGAAAGTTGGTGAAATGAGATAATCATCATTATCCTAGGTACACATATGATTGCATGAATAGTACATCTCTATACTGTGTGCAACCAGAGAATTGAAATGTTGTGCTCCATTTGTGTACAACGAATTGAAATGCATTCTGTTGTCATGTACAACTAAGTAGAACAAATAAAAATAATAATAGTTAAAGAAAAAAAGGGCTGTGGTTGTGGCTCAGAGATAGAGTGCTTACCTAGCCAGCATGAGGCACTGGGTTCAATCCTCAGCACCACAAAGAATAAAATATTGTATCCACCTATAACTAAAAAATAAATGTTAAAAAAAGAAATCAACTTAAAAAATAATTAATGAATTAATTTAGCTAAACTGTAGGATATAAAAACACATAAAAATGACTAGCATTGCTACATGCCAATAGCAAATGCCTAAAATAGAAGTCAATAAAGTAATCCAAAATTTACAATAGCTACAGAAAACAAACAAACAAACTAGGACTAACTAGCCAAACAGGGAAAAGATCTCTATAATAAAAATTATATATATCATTGACAAAAGAAATTGAGGAGTACACCAAAAAAAAAAAATGGGAAGACATCCCATGTTCATAGATTGGAAGAATCAATATCACTAAATGTCTATGCTACTCCAAACAATTTACAGATTCAGTGCAATATCTAAATCAATTATATTCTTCACAGACTTAGAAAAAACAATTCCAAACTTTATATGAAACCACAAAAATATTTCAAAAGGCTAAAGCCACCTAGAGAAACAAACAAACAGATACAGAGACCAATGAAACAAAATAGAGATCCTAGAAGTCAAATCATGCATGTATATTCCAACTGATTTTCAACAAAGACACCAAATACACATAATAGGAAAAGAACAGTTTCTTCAATAAATGATGGAGAAAACTGGATATCCATATACACAAAAAGAAAATTAGGCCTTTATCTCACATCACATATATAAAAAAAGCTCAAATGGATTAAAGACTTATAAATATAAGACCTGAAACTATAAAACTATTAGAAAAAATACATTGGAAAATTATAAACATATATTTCTTATTTATTTTGTAAAGAGACTCTTGCCCATGTCCCAAGCAGATGATGGAAATGGGGTTCCCTTTGATGGATTGGGCTGGCTGCAAAATAAAAGCTAAGAAAAACAGAACAACGAAAAAGCCACAGTACACACAGAAAGTAATTTCAAAAGCAGGGGCAGAATGGGCAAGCCGATCATAGGGATCAAATTTCTGTACTGAAAAGCAAAATGGAGACCATGCTTGCTTTATTTATATTGGGAAACATCAAAGGCCTTCCAGAGAATGTTCTTCACCAAAAAAGGTTATAGCTGGGCTGTCCAGTTCCTAACGGGTTACACCCATTTTGAAGCTACTATGAGGGATCTTCCTAGTAGAGCAGTGATAAAGGTCTCATGCATTGGGCAATCTATTGCCGTGGGAGAGCCACAGATAGTTCCCAAGGCCAAACCTAAATTTCTCTGGCTTCATGCCGAGAGAAGATCCTCATGTATTTCATGATGGCTTCTTGCAAGAGACAACCTACAAAATGGGAGAAAATATTTGCAAGCTATACGTCTGACAAGGGATTAATTCCCAAATATATAAGGAACCCCAGATCTCATGCCAAAAACAAATAGATCAATTAAAAAAGGAGCAATAGATATAAATAAACATCTCTCAAAAGGAGACATAAAAATGACCAAAGATACATGATAAAAATGCTCAACATCACTAATCATCAGAGAAATGCCAACAAAACCATAATGAGATGTCATTTTTACTCAAGTAAGAATGGTTCTTATCAAAAAGGCTAAATGTGACAAGTGCTGGCAAGGATGTGGAAAGAAAGGAACACACTATTGGTGGGAAGGTAAATCAGTACAATGTGTTAGTCAACTTTTTGTTCCAGTGACCAAAATACCTGACATAAATAACCTAAAAAAGGAAAAGTTTATTTTAGCTCACATTTGTAGATATTTCAGTCCATTGTTGGCTGGATCCATTGCTTTGGATAATTTGAGGCAGAATATCATAGTGAAATGGCATTACAGAGGAAAGGTTTCAGCTCATGGCAGCTGGGAAGCAGAGAGAGCAAAGAGTATCCAGGGACAAGATATAGTCCCAAAGGACACCCTCCCTGAATGACCTATTGCCTACCATTTCTGTCTCCTCCCAGTAGACCATTAAAATTATTAAGCCATCAAATGGATTAATCCATTGAAGATTGAAATCACATCAGGTATTGTTTTTCTGACCACAATGGTATTAATCAATAAAAGGAAGAATTTTTAAAAATATTTTTTAGTTGTTGATGGACCTTTATTTTATTTATTTGTTTGTGGTGCTGAGAATTGAACCCAGTGCCTCATGCATGCTAGGCAAGTATGATACCACTGAGCCACAGCCCCAGTCCCCAAAGGAGGAAATTTTGAAAATTCATAAATAATTAGAAAGTAAACAACTCCTGAACAACTAATGGGTCAAAGAAAAAATTTAAAGCGAAATTTAAAATTTTCTTGAGACAAATGAAAATAGAACCACAATATACCAAAACTTATGGGTTATAATAAAAGCAATTTTAATAGGAAAGTTTATAGTAATAAATGCTTACATCAAAAAATTAGAAAGAGTCCAAACTATCAACCTAATGTTTCACCTCCAGGAACTAGAAAAAATAGCAAACCAAATCCAACATTGGTAAAAGGAAGGAAATAACAAAGGTCAGAATAGAAATAAATGAAATAGAGACTAGAAAAAAATATAAAACAAAATATTTTAAAGGTAAACAAAATTGACAAACCTGTTGCTAAGACTGGGTTAAAAAAAGAAAAAAAGAAAACTCAAGTAAATAAATCTGAAATTAAAGAGGAGTTGAGTGCAATGGGGCACACCTATAATCCCAGTGACTCAGGAGACTGAGGCAAGAGGATTGCAAGCTTCATGAGATCTTCAACAACTTAATGGAACACTGTCTTAATATTTTAAAAAAAATTTTTTTTAGATACTGAAAAGTTTAACAGCCCTTGCACAGCCTGAACAAATAAGAGGCCTGAATGACTTTGGAAAAGGAATCCATTTAATCTTCCAGTGAACCTCCAGGGTGCTGTAGCCAGGAGCCATCTTGAGAATAGAAATATTTTCTGAAATTGGACTAGCTTAGAAACCCTCACACGTCCCCATCATTGGAACCCCACAGACATTCCACTCACTGACCCAGTGGGTGTCTGCCTCAACAGCCAGATAGGGTTCAGTAAAGTTACTGACACAAACCCACTGGGAATGGAACAACATAGCGGGGATTAGGTGTTGGTATACGGAGAAGAGCAGAGGGTGCCATCCACAAGCACCAGAGGCCCAAAGAGCTTGCCTTCTGAGACAGGGTGTAGGTAGCTGTGTGTGGTTCTGCATGGGTGCCAGGACTAAGGGCACTTGCCCGTGCAGTTCCTGCTGTCCTTTTCCAGTACTCCACACAGACACTGGTCAGTAGCAAGGTGGAGGTGCTGAGGCAGATTCCAGCAATGCTTGGCCCTGGCTTTAGCCCCACCTCTGAGGCATACGGTCTAACAAGGTCTGGAGAGAAACTGCTCAGCCCTCGATCCTGAGAGCACCTCAGCCCAGCAGAATATCACACGACTTCAACCTCAATGGGCTCCCACTTCATTCCTGGCAGGAACTATGAATGAACAAATCAGCAGGGGTGGGGAAGGAGAAGCCTGCTGCCATCCATAGGGGTGCCTAGCTGGCGGGGTGAGCTTGTGCTCCTGGTGGGCATGCCCACAGTAGCAGCAAAGAGAAATCACACAAGTTGTGCCTGCATGGATACTTATGCAGGTCCCCTGTATCGGGAGCCCGTGCACCCTGACAAGCCAGAGGGCCCAAAAGGAGTGCTGTAATTCCAGCACCTGCCTCTCCCTGTAAGGTGCCTGGGTTGGAAACAGTATCTAATCAGAGAACAGGTGCTTCACGTTCCTTACCACTAATGCAACAGCCACTGCCAGAGACCTATTTAAACAACAGGGCCAACATCAACAGTGCCTGAGGAAACCCCCATCATCCTAGAGGGGCCACCACTTCATTGTAGGAATAACCACATGGGGTTCACCCCACACAATGCTACCTACACCATACCTGCCTGAAATGAGTTGCCCCACTCTTGTGTGACCTGCAGACAGTGGGTTTCTCCAACTCCAGCACCGTGCCCAAACTAACCACAACCAAAAAAGCTACAGGGAGATTATACTACAGTGCCCCGCTGGAAATGAACTCAACATTGTGTAACAAATTGGTTCCCAGAACACGTGTTTAAGAGGAAGTCAATTCCTAAGAAGGCCATTCCATACCAGTGGTAGAGGTATTCATCTCACCAGGTGGATAGCCTCAATTTAGGAACACAGATATGGAAAACAAAGTTATCCGTAAAGTTTACAGCTCTATCAACAGATTCTGAAGATGTCAAAGTGGGCGAAATGCCTGATGAAGAATGCAAAGTAATAATTTGAAGAAAGCTCAATGAAATCCAAGAGAATACAAATAAGAAGTTGAACAAAATTAGGAAGACAACACGGGATATGAATGAGAAATTCAGTAAAGAGAAGTTTGAAAAAGAATTTAGCAATCTTGGAAGGCCAGGCATGGTGGCACACATCTGTAATCCCAGCAACTCAGGAGACTGAGGCAGAGGATTTCAAGTTTAAGGGCAAACTCATCAACTTAGCAAGACCTTGTCCCAAAATAAAGGAGAAAAAGGGCTGTGGATATAGTTCAGTGGTGAAGCACCCCTAGGTACAATCTCACTACTTGAAGAAAAGAAAGAAAGAAATGAAGGAAGGAAGGCAGGAAGGAAGAAGATATCAATTAATCTTGGAAATGAAGAGCTCTATAAGTCAGATTTAAAGTCGATAACAGAATAGATCAAGTGGAAGAAAAAAGAAACCTAAATATACTATTGATAGGAATGTAAATTGGTACAGTCACTATAAAAAACAGTATTGAGGTTCCTCAAAAACTAAATATAAGCTGGGTGCAGTGGCTTACACTTGTAATTTCAGCTACTTGGAAGGTTAAGGCAGAAGGATTGCAAATTCAAGGCCAGACTTGACAACTTAGTGAGATCAAAATTAAATTAATAAGAGTCAGGGATGTAGCTTAGTAGTAGAGTGCTCTTAGCATGCACAAGGCCCAAGGTTCAGTCCCCAATAACACACGGTGTGTGTGTGGGTACTTCTATCAACAACAACAACAAAAAACTAAAAATAGAACTACCCTATGATCCAGCTATACAACAGCTCTTGGGTATGGATCTGAAGAAAACGAAGTCAGCATATGAGAGACACCTGCATGGACATGTTTACTGAAGCACTAGATACGTACTCAGCTTAGGTGCCTGCCAATAGATGAATGAATAAAGAAAATATGATGTACATACACAGCAGAGCAATAAAGAATAAAATCCTGGGGCTGGGGTTATGGCTCAGCGGTAGAGGGCTTGCCTCGCACATGGAAGACCCTGGGTTAGATCCTCACCACCACATAAAAATAAGTGAGTAAAATAAAGATACTGTGTCCAACTACAAGTAAAAAATAAATATTTTTTAAAAAGAATAAAATCCTGTAATTTACAGCAAAATAGATGGAACTGGAGCCTATCATGTTAAACAAAGCAGACACAGAAGGACAAGTATTGTATGTTCTCTGTCATGTGTAGACAACCTGAAAGTAGAATCATGATATTCCTAGGAACTGAGAAGGGTGCCTCAGACTGGGGGCAGGTAAGGGAAGGGAGAGTGGGTAGAGAAAGGGTGGATGGAGATGATAATATATGATGTATGCATGTATAGAAATATCAGCAAATCCCACTAATTTATAAAAGTAAATGCGTTAATAATTGTAATTCAAATAAGAAAAACTAGCAATCTGGATCTAACCCTATATTAAAAGCATCATTCACCATGATCATATGAAATTTATTCCAGGGATGCAAGGATGGTTCAACATAAATGAGTGTATCAACATCATATAGCAGGTTAAAAGAATGAAGGGCAAAAATTACATGATCGTCTCAATCGATGTAAAAAAAAGCATTCAACAAAATTCAACATTCTTTCATGGCAAATACTCTAAGAAAAGTAGGTAGAGAAGGACTGTGCTTTAATACCCAAAAGGCCATATATGAAGAGCCCCAACTAATATCATGCTCAATGGTGAAAAATGGAAAGCCTTTCCTCTAGGGTATAACCAGACAATGATGCCCACTCTTATAATTTCTACTCATCATAGTCCTGGAAGTCCCAGATAGAGCAATTAGGCAAGAGAAAGAAAAAGCATCCAAAATTTTTTGGGAAAAAAGTTGTCATTGTTTATAGATAATATGATCTTATATAGAGAAAATCCCAAAGCTGATAAAACTAATAAATTCAGTAAAGTTGTGGGATACAAAATCAACACTTGAAAATAACTGAAATGTTATTTCACAATCAAGAAAACATTCCCATTTACAATATCTACAAAATATAAAATACATAAGCAATAAATTTAACCAAGGAAGTTAAAGATCTGCACACTGAAACTATAAAATGTTGGTGAAAGGAATTAAAGAAGTTGTAAATAAATGAATAGATACTGCTATGTCCCTGGATTAGAAGAATTAATATTGTTAAAATGGCCATCCATCTATTTATTATGATGTGTCCAAGATTCATTCTACTATCATGTATAACTAATTAGAACAAATTTTTTAAAAAGCAATTGTACATATAACCATAAGCAGTGGGATGATATCATAATGCTGCTTTGTTTTCAATGAGGCATCTTCTATTTAAATCATCTTTTTTTCTTTCCCTCCTTCTTTTCTCTTTCTGTACTCCCTGTACCTTCACCTGCAGCCCAGGTAATTCCATGGGTAACCACTGAGTATTCATATCTCCATCATGTTTTTCTTTTCATGCTCATATAATCATGTATTGTATTTGGCTCCCCATAATGGTGACCCAACTAAAGAGGCTTAATCATTTAGGAGTTTATTCTTATATATAGGAGTCCAGGGTTGGTCTGAAGGTTCCACAAAGGGAGCTATCTGCCTGTAGTCTTTCACAGTCAGATTTTCAAAGTCATAAAGTGATTGCAAAAGCACCAGCCATCATATCCTGATTTTAGATAAGAAAAGGGAACACCAGGGGCAAAAGGAACTTCACCAAACATTTCATCTAAAGCTTCCACTTAAATCTCATTGGCCATTTCTATCTGCAAGATGAGACCAAAAATGTCCTTCTTTTCTTGGTACATTGCTACCTCTGATAATGAAGGTTCTCTTAGCAAGAAAGAAAGAGAACATATTTAGATAAATAACCAGCCGTCTGTTGAGCAAGAGAGTGAAAGAAAGAGAGGTTTTAGTTTTGTTGTTGTTGTTGTCATTGTTAGGTGTTTATTTTTTGAAAATTGGTTCAGAGTATATATAGACCTTTACAGAGATAGCTTTTCCCACTTAAGTTACATTTCATGGAAATCCCTTAAAGTCAATTAGTGTAGATTAATTTACATTTTTAAATGGCTGCATAATTCTCCATGGTATATACCAACTATAATTTATTCAATCATTCCCCTAATGGTGGGCATGCACTTGGTTTTCAGTGTTTTTCCAACTATAAACAATGTAGTAATAAACATTTTTATACACATAAAAAATGTCCATCCAATACAAAGCAGTCTTTAGATTCAATGTCACCTCTAATCAAAATTCCATGAATTTTCACAGAGAAAAAATCCTAAACTTCATATGGAACAAGATCCCAACTAGCCAAGGAAATTTTGAGGAAAAAAGTCTGGAGGCATCATACTACTTGACTTCAAAATGCAACACACGTATGTTAATCAAATTAGTATAGTTCTGGCGAAAAAAGACAAATAGACAAATGGAATAAATAGAGAATCTAGAAATTAACCCACAACTCTACAACCAACTGATCTTCAAAGGTGCCAAGAACACCCTTTAGGGCAAGGACAGTCTCTTCAATAAGTGACTGGGAAAATTGGATATCCACAAGAATAAAATTAGACCTTTATCTCACACCATATATATAAATAAATTAAAAATAGAGTAAGATCTAAATAGAAGACATGAAACTATGAAACTTATTAACAGAAAACATAGTGGAATGTCTCCATGACATTGGTATGTATACACACGCACACATGTATACACACACATATATGTATATATAAAACATATGTATATATGTATGATATAAATAAATAAGTAAATAAATAAACAAATAAAAATCTATACCAAAAGCACAGACAACAAAAGCAAAAATAGGCAAAAGGGAATACATGAAACTAAGCCCAGGAGAGGAAACAACCAATAAGGCAAACAGACATCCTACAGAATGGGAGAAAATGCTTACAAACCATACAACTGATAAGAGTTTAATAACCAAAATTATAGGGCATTCATAACCCAATAACAAGAAAAAAATAACAATTAAGAAATGGGCAAAAAAACTGAATAGTTATTTTCTCAAAAGAAAACATACAAACTGCCAACAAGTATATGAAAGAGTGTTCAGCATCACTAACCAACAGCAAAATGCACATTGAAGCCACAATGAGATACTACCTCACACCTGCTAAAATGGCTAGTATCAAAAAGACTAAGCAAGGGGCTGGGATTGTGGCTCAGCAGTAGAGCACTCGCCTAACACATGCGAGGCTCTGGGTTCGATCCTCAGCACCACATAAAAATAAATAAATAAAGATATTGTGTCCAACTAAATATATATATATTAGAAAAAAAGACTAAGCAAGCAAGTGTGGTAAGAAGATGAAGAAAAGGGAGCTGTTGCACACTGTTGGGAATGTAAATAGTATAGCCACTGTGGAAATCAGCATGGAGGTTCCTTAAAAAATTAAAAACAGAACTACCTATGATCCCCCAAGCTCACTGCTGTGCCTATATCCATCCCATAGAAGATGACATCTGTGTGTGGAAGAGACTCCCGTGTTCACTGCAGCACAACTCACAATAGCCAAGAGAGGGAATCAACCTAAGTGTCCACAACAGATGAATGGATAAAGAAAATGTGGTATATACACACATGGAATATTACTCATCCTTAAAATGGAAAAAAAATCCTTGCATTTGCACTGACATGGATAAACCTGGAGGACATTATGTGAAGTTAAAGAAGCTGGCCAAACACTGCACCATATCACGTATGTGTGTAAGGTAAAAACATTGAACTCACAGAAGCAGAGAGGAATACAAGATTTTGTGGGGGTTACAAGGATTGGGGCTGAAATATCGATCCAAGGATATAATATCTTACACTGGAGGAATAAGTTCAAGAGATCTCTTGTACAATACAACTTCAATTAATAACAACTTCTTATTTATTTGAAGAGAGATTTTAGTTGTCTGACCACAAAAGATATGAGTTAATGCATATGTTAATTAGCTTGGTTTAGCCATTTCTCAATACACACATATTTCAAAGCATCATGTTATATACGATTAATTTTTTCCCTTGGTACTAGGGATTGAACCCAGAGGTGCTCTCTCACATCCTCAGTCCTTTTTACTTTTTATTTTGAGAGAGGGCTTCACTAAATTGCTGAGGCTGGCCTCAATCTCGTGATCCTCTTGCCTCAGCCTCCTGAGTCACTGGAATTGCAGGCATGAGCCACCACACCTGGAATATTTTCAATTTTTGTCGATTTAAAATATTAATTTTTCAAAAGGCTCTGAAATAGAGATATACACTATAAGCCCTAAAGTAAAACAACATAACAAATTATAACTAGCAACCCACAAAAGGAAATATGGTGCAAATATAAAAAATACTTAATCAATCCAAAAAACTGAAGAAAAAGGAAAAACATGGTGACAGATTTAAGCCAACAGTATAAATTACATATAATGTAAATGATCTAAACCAATGATCTTCAAACCTTTTCTTAAAGGGACAGAAAGTAAATATTTTAAGCTTGTAGACCATAAAGTCTCTGAAACAACTATGTAACTATTAGAAGCACAAAAGCAGCCAGAGACCATGCATGAATAAAAGGGTGTGGCTACATTTCAATAAAACGTTATTTACAAAAATAGGCCGTGAACTAAGTCATGGTCTACTAATTTCTGGTCTAAATACCCAAATTTAAAGCACAGTTGGGCAGGTGGTGCATGCCTGTCATCCCAGTGACAGGAAGCTGAGGCAGGAAGATCACAAGTTTAAAAGCCAGTCTTGGCAATTTAGCAAGACCCTGTTTCCAAAAATAAATAAATAAATAAACAAACAAACAAACAAATAAATAAATAAAAGGGTCTTGGCATGTAGCATAGCTCAGTGGTAAAGCACCCTTGGGTTCAATCCCCAGTGCTGAAAAAGAAAAAAAAAAATGCTGAAATGTCAGATTGGGTAAGAAAAATAAAAATGAAAGAGTTAACTATATGTTGTTCACTACAAAAGCACTTTAATATGATACCCATGATTAAAAGTAAAAGTATATAAAATATATGAACTAAAAGAAGGCTGGAGTACCCACGTGGGATAGTCAAAGTATATTCTAGAGCCAGGGGTGAGGAGAGAGAGGGAGAGAGAGCAAGAGCAAAACTAGAAAGATGGATGCATCTCTGCCAAGGGCAGCTGGTGGCCAGCCTCACATTACCTTGCCAGACCCCTTGGAACAAGAGAGACCAATAGGACAGGGACAGAAAAGGACTTGAGAGTCTCCTCCCATGAGTACCTGCCTTTAGTCCTTGTTACTACACTAGGAAGGTCAGATGGAACCCGAAAGAGAGGGGATTCCAAGCCATTCTCTCTGAGAGGCGAGAAGGAGTGGCTGCTGAAATTGTGAGCTGAGTTGAAATTCCAGTTCCACCACATATCAGCTGACAGTGCTGAGTTTCTCTCTCTTTCGTTAATCTAGAAAATGATGATACAAAGAGAATATGCCTTACAGGCTTCCCTTGAGGATTACATGAATCCATGTGAAGAATTTAGTACGGTACCTGGCACCTCATAAACAACAAATGTGCACTCTGATGATGACATTGGTGTGACCATCACCAAGGTGTTCTTTTTCTAGGCTCTTGGAAGAAAGTAAAAAAAAAAAAAAAAAATTATTCTACCCTTAGTGTGCGACGATCTTTAGGTTGACACATGGCTCTCATCCTTGAGGAGTGGCCAATAATATGCTGTCAGTTGTACCATGTGGAGTGGCATGATTTAACCTAGGACTAAAGAAACTATGACCTGAAGGTCAGTTCTGCTTACCACTTGTTGCTAAGAATGTTTTTCACGTTAAAAAAAATTATTTAGTTGTAGACAGACACAGTACCTTTATTTTTATTTATACTTATGTGGTGCTGAGGATGGAACCCAATGCCTCACACATGCCAGGCGAGCACTTTGCCACTGAGCCACAAGCCCCGCCCCTGTTTTTCACATCTTTGTAAGTGGTTGAACAGAATCAAAGAAAAACATTTTGACACATGAAAATTACATAAAATTCACATTTCAGTGTCAATAAATAAAGACTTTTTGGAATAAAGCCATACTTGTTAACAAGTTAACAAGTGTTATCCATTAATTTAATAAGTATTAACCATGGTTGTTTTCAACAGCAAAGTTGAGTTGCAACAGAGACTTGTAGCTCACAGAACCTGAATTTATTATCAGGTCTTTTATAGAAAAAGTTTGCCAACAACTTGATTTCAACCATTACTGAATTTCCCCTTATATCCAAATGCCCACGAGCTCTACACAAACTGCCACCTGAAAGTGCCAACCCAGCAACCCCGTCCACACGGCAGGGCCCCACTCCTTACCTGTGTGGGTTCTGACCTCGGCACAGCAGACTTTCCTTCTTTGTGTTTGGCAACTCTGACTTTCAAGGCCAAGGTCTGATCTTGAGCTTTTAGCAGAGGATGAAAGCTTCTTACTGTGCTACAGATTTAAAGACCTTGTAAGGAGGCCCTGGCTTTCCACTGAGCTTCCCGTTGGTGTTTAAGCTTGCTCAGCTTTTTATCTGTTTCTGGAAGGTCAACAAAGCCTAGCAGCACCTAGCTGATTTCATTATCTTTTTAGTTCCCATTTCTTCCCCAATCCTCAAACATTTGGTGCAGAGCATCAGCTGACATGTTCCTTGCCACTGGTCTACCATTCAAACTCGTCACCAACTGAAGTTTTCAGAATTGGACCACCTCGTCCCAGTGGCCACCAGGCTGAGGTTCTCACTGCAAGCAGAGCCACCCCAACTCTGAGGCTTCTCTCTTGGACTATTCCTGGTGAACTATTTGTAGTGGTGGGGTCTATCTGTGTTATAGGCCCAGTGAAGGACTTGGCTGAGCCTGGGGAACTCTGGCACCAGAATGACCAGTTAGAGTAGTTCCAGGGTGGGCCACAATGTCCAGGACTGCACACTCATGCCTTGGTCTGTCACTGGATGAGGGGACTTGTCCTTGAACAAAGCAGCTCTGTGTAGCTCTGGTAATTCCTGGGGGCTGAGAGACTCCTGGCAGCAGGAACAAAAAGTCTTTCCTGAAGCAAAACCAAAGTAGACAGGTCATCACAGTGTCTACTACATTTGTGAACAATTTAAACATTGAGAGCTAATATTTAAAGGGCTCATGTGGGCATCTATGATTAAGTGAAATAATGTGTGCAAATTGCTTAGAAAAGATCATGGCGTATAGATGTTGAGCACCAAGTGGTGGCTTCTTTGATGTTTCTAAAACTCTGGGCGAAGAAGTCCAGTGGTGGTAGAGCTATTACAATAACAGGTGGTGCTGGACTTTAGTGTGTCCATTAACATGCAGAAGGTGATGACCTATGTTACTGCGTGATGAAAACTCTTGGTTGGGGAGTGTTTTCTGTCTGAAGATAGTGGGTTTGGCATATTCTTCTATAGCTTTTTAAAAAGGAGTGCCTTTCAAAAACATGTTTAAAGTTAGCTATTTTCATTTCCCAATTGTAAGAACCAGACCCTTCCTTTGGCAGTGGCAGAGTGAGGTGAACAACATAATCGTGCACCTGCTCTTGATTCTGGCCCATAGACTGGAATGTGGGGTGAGTGAGTCATTGTGTTAGTCACCTTTCATCACTGTGACCAAAATACCTGACAAGAACAATAAAGAGGAGGAAAAGTTGATTTGGGCTCCCAGTTCCAGAAGTTTAGTCCATGGTCAGCCAAGTCCAACCCAGCCAAGTTCTGGGCCCAAGATGAAGCAGAACAGCATGGCTGAAGGGTGTGGTGGAAGAAAACTGCTCCCTTCACTGCCCCCAAGGAAGCCGAGGCAGAGAGACAGGGAGGGAGGGACCTCAGGGAAGAGCAACCCTTCCAGGGCATACCTCCAATGACCCACCTCCTCCAGCCAAGACCCACCTGCCTACAGTTGCCACCAGTCAGTCCATTCAAACTAGGATGGATGGATCCGGTTACAGCTCTCAGAATCCAATCATCTCACCTCTGAATATTCCTGAATTAACACAGAAGCTTTTGCAGGACATCTTGTATCCAACTAGTCCGATCCTCTGGTCCCACTTTCCTATACTTTAAAACAAGAGTGTTAGATCAAATGTTCTGTAAAGATCCTTTATGATCCTGTGATTGTGCATGCGGCCTCTTGGCAAACAAGCTTAGGACATTCACAATGCCAACTGCTAGATGCAAGAATCAGATGGATTTTAGAACTAGTTTCACCCCGTCATCATTGTCTTCTTCTCCTTCTCCTCCTTCTTCTTCTTTTTGTGGTACCAGGGATTGAACCCAGGAATGCTTAACCTCTGAGTCCATCCTCAGACCTTCTTGTTTTTAATTTTGAGACAGGGTCTTGCTTAGTTGCTGCGACTGGCCTTGAACTTACAATCCTCCCTGCCTCAGCTCCAAACCATTGAAATTACAGGTGGGCACCACCACTCCCGCCCGGCTCACCACTTCTTAATTAAAACCTAACCTTAATTAAAACAGTCATTGAGATTGACCATACCAGATTGCTTGGAGAAAAAAAGCAGTGAGGCAGAGGGATTAATTTCATCCTTATTTTTTTACATCTTACAGAGAACAGCTGTAATATTAGATACCTTAAAGTCACATGCAAGATGTGAATGATCTGTTTAAAGGGGCAAGACTATGATTTTCTTTCTGGACTCGACTTTTTTACTTTGTAATATTTCATCTAAAAAAAAATCAGCAGCAACAGGGCATGGTGGCATACAACCATAATTCCAGTGACTCAGGAGGCTGAAGCAGGAGGATTGCAAATTCAAGGGCCTGTCTCAAAGTAAAAAAAAAAAAAAAATTAAAAGGGGTGGAGGCTGGGAAAGAGGCCCAGTAGTAAAGCAATTCTGGGTTCAATCCTCCAGAAAAGTCATCAGCAGTGCACACTTGAGCCATAAGTAGTTGACATACTTCTAGGGAGAGTTAGAAGGAAGCTCCATAGGTCAAAGCAATAAGTTCTTCAACTGTTTTGTTTTATTTTTACTATTTGTGGCAGTTTTATTGCAAATTCATTGCATAATTAAGGAATCAGTTTTTGGTGGTGTGACTATGTTACCTACCTGATCTAACAGACCAGTACAAGGAAACTACTGACATTGTGTCCCTGCCCACTTCTGCAGCCCAACATAAGACCATAAGAGCAGGGATTCTCTGGGTCCCTACAGGGATGAACTATAGAAGTAGCAATGATCATTTGTCATGAATTGGAGATTTTTTTCAGAGCATTTCCCTGAAAAAAATCAGGGAAGCTAAGTAATACTATTATCCATCTTTTACAGATGAAATGAGGTCTAAGGGATTAAAAACTTGCTCAAATTCACATAAGTCCAAATATTATGTTTTTATTTGCCTTGCTCATGCTGGTAATATTACAGATTTTCATTGCATTTATGCTTACCCAGTACTAGTTACTAGATTTCCACTTTTTATATTTTCCTATAGTGAAAACAGTCCACATCAATGATTTTTCAATATTCAGAAGGAACTAGAAAATTGAGAGAGTTTCTATAGAGGAGCAACCAATATAATTCTACCACAATACTGTTTTGGATTATTATTTTTCTTTCAAATATTACATATAAATTAATAAGAGGAAAAAATAACAATACACTTGTTTTAACATGGAATTGTACTCAGCAATGATTTTTTATTTGACAAATGAAAGTTAAATAAATGACAAACGAAAATTCATTATTATTATTTTTTGTTCAGAATCTGTAGTTACAGATTGGAAATTATACAAGGTCACAGCAGCTGGATGAAACTTGGAAAGCCCTGTCACCCGCTTCTTCAGATGGTTTGACATTAGATACTCAGCTAAATTGTACTCTGTGTGGCTGGAAAACGACACCTGGCTCTTTAAGAACTGCCTGTCTCATTTGACTTTTCACCTTGACACACTGAAGGTAATGACTGGAAACTCTTCATTTTAAAACTTTCAACTCAGAACCTTTTCTCTGTCCCAACACCTGTGCTTTAGCGATAGACTGAGACCAGAGCCACCTGCATGACTTCAATAGGACACTTTATCAGTTGAAAGAAAACACTTTGAAATAGGGTCTGGCCTAACTTTGAGGTTGGAAGGGATGGTTTTATTTACCTCCCAGTAGGAAACTATCTACTTTAGATTTGAGAAGAATTAGAGAATTATCTGTGTTGATTTTGACATCAGAAGTGCAGATACTTGGAAAGTGCTTCAAAGCAACATTGATTATAAGTGAGAATATAAACTACTAAAACAGTGTCTTGAATTAAAAATATTAGGTTGTGCATTCTATTTTAGCAGCAAGCCCAAAGCCCCTTTTTTCCCCCAATCAAGCACTGTTTCCAGGAAAGAATAATTGAAAATTTAATAATTTTAATTCTGTAAAGATAGTCAATCAGATTATAAAATTACCCTGTTATTAAACATCAGTTAAATATGGTTGTTCTTATATCACTATTACCTAGAAAAATAAATAAATAAGCAAGTCCCAATATAAGCTTCTCTCATAATGAGCATATGATTTTTTACCCACAATTAAGAGAACCAAAGATCTAGTCATGGTGGTGCACACCTGTAGTCTCAGCCACTAGGAAGGCAGTGGCAGGACGATCAGTTGAGCCAAGAAGTTCAAGTTCAATATCAGCTTGGGCAATATAGTGAGGCTCTGTCTCAAAAAAAAAAAAAAAAGAGCCAAGATAGCTCTGAGATAGCTCAGATATCAAAACTGGGGCTTCTATAACATTTTTTCTGAAAGAAATATGTAGCCGGGCATGGTAGTGTACACCTGTAATCCCAGCACCTCAGGAGGCTCATGCAGGAGGATCACAAGTTCAAGGGGAGCCTCAGCAACTTGGTCAGTAACTTAGTAACTTAGCAAGACCCTGTCTCAAAGTAAAATATAAAAAAGGGGCTGGGGATGCAGCACAGTGGTTAAGAGCCCCTGTGTTCAATCCCCAGTACAAAAAACCAAACAAAACAAAAATTCCCCCCAAAACAAAAAGCGATATGCTAATTCAATAATTAAATTCTTGGTTTAGTATTTCATGTATTATCAACTAAGACTACTAATCTATGAAACTATATTCATGTTTGAAAACAGCAATATATACATTTACATTTAAAAGAACACAAGCATTTTTAGACACATTGATCAAACATGAGACCCTTACTTTGCTACAAAACATAAATCCCAAAAGAGCATTTTTACAAAGCTATGGTGACATGATACAACTATCTAATTTAAAAGTAGGGGGAGAAGTTTCAAAGACTCGTTATCTTGGGAACACAACAAACACATCACTAACAGCTGCCTGGGCATTTTGAGGGGGTGGGGAGACTTAGATATTTAAATCTGCACATCTTTTACATTTAAAAATCCTTCTATTAATTAGGTATAAACTAGGACCCAGAAATCATGGACTATAAAAAATGGGAATAGACTTGGACCCAGAGAAAAGTCTCAGAAGACACACAAACTGGGGCAGATGATCTACCTAAGAGTTTCCCTCTGTCTCTTTCCTGGCAACAAGGATCTCTCTAGTCATCTGTCCAGCTTCCTCTTTTCTCAGTGGCCCTGCCTGGATCTCAGCACGGAGCTGAAGGATGTTCAGACTGAGTTGGCAGAAAACATTCATGTTTAAGTGCATTTGGGAGCAAATTAAACTGGATCCTCTCCTGCCCATGGGGACTAGATATATTCTTTAAATTGTTTAGGAAAGAACAGCTCACTTACTGCTGGAGTCACTTCATTTGATGCTGTTCACAGCCTTTCCCTCTACCTGAAACTCCAACCATATCAAGTGCCAGTTCTTAGTTGGAACAAAACAAAACAGGCCCTGGTGAATAAGCCCTTCCATAAATCAGGCTGACTTTGTATTCTAGATCAAAGGTCAGCAAACCCTTTCTACAAAAAGCCAGATAGTAATGTTTCAGCTTTATGGAGCCATATGTTCTCTGCAGCAGCTACTCCACTCTGCTGTTATTCAGCAAAAGTAGTCATAGCCTGTAAACAAATGAGTGGGACTATGTTCCACTTTATTTACAAAAACAGGCAACAGATTGGCTTTGGCCCTTGGGTTATAGTTTACCCCGCCCCACCCCCTTCTACATAATAACCACAAATAGTGCCTCTCTTTGAAACTGCAAAGTGCTTCCTATGGTTCTGGCCAGATTAATGCCCATTCACTCAGGTTTTAGTGCTGTAGAGTGAGCAACCAGAGTGCCCAAGGGTTCAGTATTTACGGTCCCCTGCAGTAAATCAACATGATCAGAAGTTGACAGGAACCTGATCAGACCTGATTCTTTTTCATTTAGAAACCTGAGCATGCAAGTGTTCCTGGCTTTAGCTAATCTTGGAGATGAGGACAATGGCCATTCTGTGGTAGCAGGTGCAAATTCAGAGAAAACTAATAAATTATGGATAACATAGCATTAAGAAGGCTTAAAGGGTCAATGTACTTTCCCAAGGTGCCCAATATAAGTCAGTACTGGGGAATTCACTGCACAAGAAATAGGGACTATCAACTCAAAGGTAAATTTGCTCACATTTGGCTGACAAACCAGAAAACAGAACCAGCCTTGTAAAAGTTGTGAGAAGAATAACAGCCAAGAATCTCAAAATTTTCTACAATTAGAGAACATCTTACCAATTACCTTAACCAGATGGTTTATATTATTAACAGGGGAACCAAGGCCCAAAGAAGGAGAGCTAACTTGCCTAAATGAGTTGTTTATGGAGAACTCACCATTTAAGTTCCAATCTGTTGCTATTTGATTAAGCAATCTGATTTTAAAGGTGCCCACTGACTACAAACACTCTTGCTATAAGATTATGTTCTAAGTACCTTGGCTACCTCACTTGTCTTTAGACAAGTTTTCTGTTGGATAGAAGTGACCCCAGAAAACACCTGAAATGTACTGGTGGTGGGGATGGAGGAGAGGGGAGGGGAATGGAAGGCAGCTCATCACTGTTTAAACGTAGCTGACAAAAAATGCACAGGATAAAGCATTAAATGGCCATCTTCCCAGGAGTATAAGTGCTGATCTCTCATGTTGTATGATAACATGGCAAGAACAGACTGGGAAGTTCTCAAATCAAAGTTTGCATTAATCTGTTTCTCTCCTAACAAATCGAAGGCGAATGTGATCCTCGTATCTTTGGTGTCTGTGACGTAGAGGATTCCCCGAGCTATGAAGGCATTACCGGCCTTGGACTTGGGGTACGTGGTATTGATGTGCTGCACCACTGAGAAGGTTCTTTCGTCCAGCTGTGCTACAACAATGCTCGAGCCATCCACACTCGAGGCATAGATGATCCAGAGGCCCTTTTCATCTACAGCTAGGTTGAAGTAAGTCTTGGAATTTGCAAAAAGGTATTTCCGATCAAAATACAAGGCATTTTCGAGCTTCAGAATTTGGGATGTTTCTTTGCCAAATTCAAATCTGAAATGTGTACAAACAACAACAAAAAAATAGATCTAAGTTACCATTTCTGTTGGAAAAGGTGGTTTTGTGAAACGCCTTAAACTGAGCTAGTAGACCTGGGGTGAGGCCTGGGATTCTGCATTGCTAACAAGCTCCAGGTAATGCCTGTTCTGCTGGTCCTTTTGCAACTCTGTGGGCAGTTAGGATGTAAAGGACAGTGACTAGCCTGTGCTAGCCAAAGAAGCAGGGAGGCAGCAGTATGGGGTCAGGGACAATCCTCCCTGGGGTCAGAATTAATTCACATCTAAGCAACTACTTACTAGCCATGTGACCCTGGGAAAACCACTTAACCTTGCTCATCTTCAGGTGTATGGATTCCAACTGTCTTCTCAAAGGTTCTCAGAGCTACAAGGGCCTGTAAAGATGACCTAGTCTGTTCCTTTCATTATAAAAGAAAAAGGAGAAGATGAGTCCACAAATAGAAGAAGTAGAGCCAGATTGGGAATTTAGGATTTTTTTCTAACTCCAAATTTGCTGGTAATTCCTTTACTTCCTGCTGGAATTTCTTTTTTAATCCATATTATTTTAAATTAAAAGTCGCCAGCTGAGAAGACATGTAGCAATGTCAGGGCTGTGATGCCAATCTTTTTTGTCAGGTCAGTGGCTGAAAAATTGAACTGTGGCATGGAATCCCATGCCCCTTATCTCCCAGGGGCTGATTTGACAGGCTTTGTTTTGACAAATCTAGATGACTCAAAAAAGTGAATAATGATTAAAAAATGACCTCAGTTCAGAAATAACAACGCAGTGACGTTAGGCTAAAATAAAACACCAGAGGGTGCCATTGAGCAGCACAGGAATCTTGGTGTGTGTGCATCTGTGGACATAATTCCTGCGGAGAGCAGGAAGACTCAGACGCTGCCTGGGGCACAGTCTCCCTTAGTCTCCCCTTCCCCTTGGGAAAGCAGAGGGAGGAGGTGAGCTGAGCTGGGGTAGTTGTGAGGACCCATAGGTGTGACCAGTGGATCTGAAGGCAGAGATGCCTGACTTTGAAAGGCTGCGTCCCTAGTCTTCAGTGATCTCAATTGTGACATGAAATTCCTCACACCCCAAATTTTTCAAAACAATACTGATGCCTCCAGGAAGTGACACCTGGAGGGAGCTACAAGTTCATCCAAGGATGAGGAAGTGCAGATGTTACTACTCATGGCCCCTCCACCTTGCCTCAACCCCCACCCCCACCCCACCCCGTGTCCAGACCAGCAATTAGTGTAAACCCCAGGCAGGGGCTTGGATAGAGAGGTCTGTCACTGTCCTGTGATGCCTTCAGTCAACAAACCCTGACTGACCTCCCTTATGTGCCAGCCTGAGGGTCATAAAGATGAAAAAGACACAGTCCCCACTCCTAAGGTCATCAGAGTACCACACAGTAGGTGCTCTCTGGGGTGCAGTAAAAGGGCACAGAGGACAGAGCTGAGGTCCAGGTGGCTCACCTCACTATGGTGTTGGAGCCCCCTTTGTGGTAGTAGAGAGAGTTGTTGTAAACAGCATGCCCACAACCGTGGAAGTAGTGCGGGAGGTGGATGAAGGTGTAACTGCCGTTCAGAAGGGAGGGCCAGTCTTTGAACTCCTTCACCATGATGCCTGCAGGGGAAAGCCAGGGGAAGGCGATTACCTACCTCCAGCAACCACAGCTGGGGAGTGAGTCTGGGAGGATCTTAAAAGGAGGGAAGGTAAGAGCAACATGTTCCCTAAGGTCTCTTGTCCAGTTTGAAGAGTTGAGACTCCCAAAGTCCAGCTCTCCCTATCGGTTCCTGACAAATCATTCAGATATGGTCATCACAGAATTGGCTTGGCTCCTCCAGAGAGGCCCTGTCCCCCCTCCCCACCCCTCTCTCTAATATTTATAAAATCTTCTTTGGTATTACATTTAGGACCCAGGGCATTTTACCCTAAATTACATCCTCAGTCCTTTTTATTTCTTATTTTCAGACAGGGTCTTGCTAGGTTGCTGAGGGTCTCACTAAGTTGCTGAGGCTGGCCTTGAACTCGAGATCCTCCTATCTCAGCTTCCTGAGTTGCTGGGGTTACAGGCATGCGCCACCATGCCTGGCCTAGTGTTTATAAAATGTTCTATTGAGCAGCATAGGTCTATACCAGAAATAGCAAATACCTGGCATTTATGGATGGACCTTTCACAGCCTCCTGCCTCTTCCTGCATGCCACAACAGTTACTGCTAATGTCTTTTAAGCCTCAAATCTTTCTCAACTGGTAATTTGGACAGTTACTACTGGCTGACCAGTGAGCCCTGAGGAAATAAAGAAGCTGTTTCTTTTCAGCTCCTTCTCTAATGAGTGCATATGGCGGGACACATTCTGGAATGAGGCCATTGTTATAGACAATGTGTGACCACATTTCCTTAGACCAGCATGACTAGGGTCAAAATTAGATGAAGTGTGACTGCAGGATGGTCCTGTACCTTCTCCCCTGGTCCACCAGATATCTGAGAAAAATGGCCAAGAAGCATTCTCCTGAATGGTACAAACCTAGAGAAAGATGGAGGTGCACAAAGAATTTGCCTCTGACATTTCTTCCACATTATGGATTTGGGGATTATAAGGCCTACAGTCATCATGTTGTTGTATCCTTTCGGATACTTTGCCTACAACTGGACAGGCTACATTGGGGGGTGCCCGGTTGTGTCCCTGTGACTAGGACTGCAAGGCTCTCCAACCAGCATGTTCAAGGGAGGTATGTATTCTGACCCCTGACTGTACTTTATGAAATAAGGAGCAATTAGTATACCAATAATAGCAGGGATTTCAGAAACAGACGTAGAATAAGCCTGAAGGTAAGTGACAGATGAAAATACAATTACAGCAGGTTTGGATCCTCTGTTGATGAAAGTACCTGAAAAATGTTCAGTCACCCAGATACGGTCATCACTCTTATTAGCAGACTCTCTTATCCAAGTCCCAAATGTCTCTGTAACCTTTAATATTTGTGATGGGTTTCCAATGGCAGTGATCATGGAATCTGCCAGAAGAAGAAAAAGGAAAGTTACCTGCCAATTATGACTTTAATTTTTAAAATTCAAGACATATTTTTTTTTTCCTCATGGCTAGGGATTGAACCCAGAGCCTTGCACATGCCAGACAAGTGCCCTACCACTGAGCTATGCCCCTCGCCCCAGGAAGCTTTGTCGGTGTACCTGCTTGAGGGGAATGGTGTTCATGGACTTTCTCATCAGCTTTTCCCACCAAGGTATCATCGTTTGGTATGGCACACGTCTCACCTAAAACAACAACAACAATAATAATAATCAAAGCAAATGCAGTTGGCACAGCTTTAGAACTGCTGCTTTTCCCCACCTCATTCCAGACTCTAGTTCCATAAACATCCCTTAGACTACGTCCACCAAGTTTCTTGTTTGCTTGTTTTTTAAAATATATATTTTTAGTTGTAGTTGGACACAATGACTTTATTTTATTTATTTATCTTTGTGTGGTGCCGAGGATCAAACCCAGTGCCTTGCAAGTGCTAGGTGAGCGCTCTACCGCTGAGCCACAACTCCAGCCCCTTGTTTGCTTGTTCTTAAGAAGCCCCCAGCTGTTATACTTTTAATTTCCTCCCCTGCTTGATGAGTTCCCAGCAAGCTCTCCATGACCGCAGTTACTAAGATAATACAATTCTAATAGGATGTCTGATAGGAACAAGGCTGCATCATGCTAACTGCTAGGCAGAATTATGATCAGGCTCCATTTATCGAGGGGAGGAGCAGGGACTTCTTTGAAAGCCAGATTTGTCCCCTCTAACAGCTGAGTGCCTCTCCCTGTCATGTCTCCTGGAAAGAGCCGTTTATCAAATAGAATATGGGCCCTTCAGAGAAATCTGAGAGAAATTCCAGTCAGGATCCTCCTCAAAGTCTGCCCCTGCAGTGACGGTATTCAGTTGTGCCTTCTCGCAGTTTAAGTTAGGTGATTCTCCCTGGGTCACCTCTTTACAGAAAAAAATTCTAAGGTCACCCTAAAAATACTTCCCACTCATGTGGTCCTTGATTTTTAGTTAGCCAGAGGTCAGGCCTGGGTCAGGTCCCAAAGCGTGTCTTTCCATCTGTGAAAGGGCAACGGTCTGAGGAGGGGGAAGCTCTACAGCTAGACAAGACTGGATTTGGATTGTAGCTCTGTCACTTACTCATTGAGTGACCTTGGGCAAGTTACTTAGCTCCTCACGTGGCAGTTTGTATCTGTTAGTGGGAGACAATAACAATGCCAATATCACAGGATGGTTGGAGAATTAGGAGAACTCAGCGCTTGGCACCAGGCCTGCACATCACTAGTGCTCAAAAATTACTGGTGGAGCATTGTTAACCAAATACTAAAAAAATAGTGATAAGAAGACAAACTATTGCAACAACAACAACAAAAAATTAGTAGTGGATGGGTCGGGGGTAGCTCAGTGGTAGAGTGACTTCGTGAGGCCCCAGGGTAAGATCTTCCACACTGAAATACTGAAACAAACACACACACACACACACACACACACACACACACATCAGTGTGGTGGGGATGGTAGTTCTATTGTTAATGTGTGTGCAGGGTTCACCAATCTGATTGCCCCTTGATCTCCCAAGCATCAGCCAAGCCCTTCTTCTCCCATGAGTTTGTGGCTACATAAAGCTCAGTCCTCAAGACCACTTGAGGGAGAGGGATGATGGATATGGCAAGGAGAAGGAACAGTCTGGTGGTAAGTGAAGGTAAAAGGTGAGGGAAATAGGTGGAGGCTCAATTCTAGGCCTTTCTCTGTCCTCTTTCCCAGGATAGATGGCTTAGATCTTCCGTGAGCATGTCTCAAAGGGAGAGCTCCCCTTCAGGGCAAATCTACCCCCTCAGTTTTAAATAATCTGGTCACATAGACTGGAATGCAGATCAAGAATTTAGGGTCATTAGTGGAAGGGGCTGGTGACCTGCACATTGGCCATTGAACATGTTTGGCTGCCGAAGGCCTTTGGATCTTCTGCTTCCAGGAGGCCCAGGAGGTCCTGGAGGGCCTGGGGGTCCAGGGGGTCCAGGTGGGCCTTGGTCACCTTTGGCACCTGCAAAGACAGAGAAGAAGTGAGGAGATAGAGAATGAAGAGGGAGAACAATTGATAAAGAGTTATCAACAGAGATGGGGTTTCACATGAGGGAAAGGACAAGGGAGCAGTTCCGGGGGGCCCACTGAGCTCACCCCTTCCCAGAGGTGATCAACTTAGCACTTATCTCTGCTGAGTTGAGGAGCCACCGTAGTAGGTATTGAGGACCCACTATGTGCCAGGAATTGTGCTAAGAGTCTTACAGATCTCCACCTCAGTCTCCCAAACCACTCCTCTCAGAAGCTGGAGTCTCAGGGATGCTGAGTGATCTGCTGAGGTCACAGCCTGCAGACAGCTGGAACTCAGCTTCAGCTGTCACGGCATAGCTCCTCCTTTGAACAGGCTCATGTCAGTGGGTCTCAGCCCTGACTGCTTGGTGGAACACGGAAGATGGTGGAACCCAGAATGATGGTTTCAAAATTCTGAAGCCTGGGCCCCATCCTGACCAATCAGAATGTTGGGAGCAGGTTGGCCTCTGTATTTTTAAAAGCTTCCTCATATGCAGCCAGATATGAGAGGCACTGCTGTGTGAAGGAGATGAACCAGGAGCTCCTTCAGCTCTGCTTCTATTCAGCTTTGTGACTTTTTAAACCTTTCTGAGAGCCATTTCTTCGTCTCCACATTAAGTCTCATGGTCCCTGTCCTGCCCTGTAAGAACCAATGAGGTCACTGCTATGATGATTTGACAGCTGTAGTCTTGCCCATGGATAGGGAGTCACACCTTGGTCTTTAGATGGTCAGCGAGGGTGGTTGCCCTTTGCAGGGGGTCATTGGTTCTGGAGAATTCATAAAGAAGCCACTCTCTGGGCTGTTCAGCCCTTTTGTTCTAACCTCCAGGGTTGAGACTGTAGAGATCAAGTCTCTTTAGCTGCCTCTTCCCAGCCAGACCACGTCAGCCTTTTCAGTCTCTCTGGAGTGAACAAGTGGGGGCTGCAGATGGGTCTATGACCACTGTGGAAGGGGCAGAGATCTGTAGGTAGAATGGACCTGATCCAACCCTCCAGCCCCTTCTCCACTCCACTGAAGGTGCACTGAGTTCTGTCCTATCCCTTTTGCATTGGGTAGAAAGATGGTGCTTTTCTGAATAAAAGGTTTGTCACCCCTCACTTATTCAGCAGTGTAGAGAATTCTGGATGTGTAGATTTTCTGTGTGACTGAAATGTATTTCAAATACATGAATTTACATATATGACCCTTTCAGACCCTCCTTAAAGTTTACATGTTGTGCCTAGCAACATCCCTTGTTTATAAAACAAAGTACATTAAACATGACTTGATCTTCCCCTGGTGCTTTGGCCTTTTGCCTGGCGAAGAGTAGGCATTCAATCCATCGTGCCTGGGTGGCTGTCTGGCTGGCTGTGCGACTGACTTGGGATCATTATTGTGAATATTTATTACCATCCTCGATTCTTGAGGACACATACTGTGCCTTGCTTACTTTCATATTCATAGTTCTAGCTACTGGCAGAGTTCTTGATTCATGGATGGTATTCTCAGATACTCAATAAATGTGTATTGAGTGCATTAGTAGAAAGTTATGTTTTCATGATATAGATGGTTTCCAAAGTACTGTGATTTCAAAATTCTTCTGCATCTCCTCCTCCATGACAATCAGCTCCTTCTACCATGTGATTATCTGTGGGGTGCTGCCCCTAAGCTTCCTTCCACACAAGTGCTGACTATCCCTTTCACTCTGGACTAGAAAAACAGCCATTGAATTTTGCCCAAATTCTCTGTTAAGTGGTTTAGATGGCTATAGCTTGACTGTGAAGAAAATGCTTGTGACCTCTGTCAATTGTCCCTGGAAGTCTCTAGAGTGGCTTATTTACTTGTTGCTGGATTTCAATAGATATTTGGAAAAAGGAAACTTCCTTCAACCCATTCAATCTAACTATGGCTTTTAGACCTAAGTTATTTAAATGACTCATACTTAGATCTCAGATCTGATCTTGCCCACATGGAGAAACAGGTACCGCTTTCTCCTCTTTAAAAGTACAGAATTCCAGAATCTGATGCAAAACAGAGGACTATGGAAGGACAATAAAGAGAGAGGACACAGAATAACAGTTGAGCTGAAAGCCAGCGAGGTCTCTGAGCATGTGTGCCCTTGAAGGGAGCCAGAGAGCACTCCTCTTACCTGCCAGCAGTACATCGTTGGACACATCTCCTTTGTCTCCTTTTTCACCCTTCTGTCCTGGTGGGCCCTCATTTCCTGGTGAGCCCAGTTCGCCAGGGTCTCCCTTTTCTCCCTTTTCCCCTGGATTTCCTGTGGCTCCAGGAAGCCCTGAGGGAAAGGAAATGACATATTAGCCTGTTGTGCAATAGATTCCTGGTACACCACTTTGCAAAAATTGTACTTTATCCTTTTGGGGTAAAGCAGCTCTGAATCAAATCATAGAGCTGAATAGAATCCTTCATAGCCATTTTAAGGCAGAAAAATGGCTGTATATACACTAAAGAATTGTGTGGGTGTGTGTGAACATGGGCACACTGCAGATTGAACCCAGAGGTACTTTACCACTGAGCCACATCCCTGACCCCTTTCAGTTTTTATTTTGAGACAGGATCTCCCTAGGTTGCTGAGGGCCTGACTAAGTTGCTAAGGCTGGCTTTGAACTTGCAATCCTCCTGCCTCAGGCTCCCAGATCGCTGGGATTATAGGCGTGCACCGCCACTCCCAGCTTGCTAGAAATTTGGCTGGGCCAACAGGTTAGAGAGAGGAGGGAAGCACAAGAGGGACAATTACTATAGGAGAAAGAAGGTGAGGAAGGTCAAACTAGAAGTCTGGCACCATCCCCACAGCAGATGAAGAGGATCCACAGAGGCATGTGCCCTGGACTAATGCAAAATGCTTCTACTCACAATAGCAAAACAGGTGAAGTTGCTGTAGGATGACTAATGGAGTGAATAAAAGATAGTGGGTGAAATTTCTGCTTTTACTTATGGAGAGCCATGACTATAGGAATTACCATCCTCTCACACACAACTAGAAGTCTTTCAAGATCTGAGTGACAGTATGTCTTCGCATAGACCATGGACAGGACAGGGCACCCTAGATCATTCCAGCTTACTGCTGGGAAGTAATTCCCAGTAGCACAGGGAGGGAAAAACCAAAACAGACTAGCAAAATCCCTGAGTTGAGTAAAGCATCAGTTTGGGGAGATGGACATGGCTAGAATTTGCTAGATAGGACAGCAGAGAGGAGAGAGCTGTGTTGTAGAAAATTACAGAGAAAACAACATGGAAAGAGCTTTTCATAAGGAAGTCTGGAGGCCATGAAGGGAGCAGGACTTAGCTGTCACCTGGTCACATCCACCCTCTGATCTGAAAGTATCTGGAACAATAAGAAGGAACTATATTATGCTCAGAAGCTCAATATACATATCAAGAGGCAGGGGACTCTTGTTTTCTGGACATTTCCATGCTATTTATACATTCTTTCCTTTATCTTCTATCAGCCCAAAGCCATTGTTCCTTTTCAGCACCCACTAATCTAGACAAGCTCCCACCTTTCTTGCCTTTCTCAGAAAACTGATTCAGAGCTATATCTGAACCCATCTCCCGAGTTGCAATTCCTAAGACCCCAAATAAAGTCCTTTTACTCTTACAGTTCTGAGTTTGGATTGATTGGCAGCAGAAAGATCACTGGGGATCTGCAGAGGACTTCCATGAGTCTCTGGCTATTTGATGACCTGTGCAGGGTAAAATTCTACAGACCCAGGAAGAGAATTCACAGTTCAGTATGCAATTCTCAGAGCCCACACAGTGAAAAGTTCTCATCCCATCAAAGTGGAGAGACCCATAAAGTTATGGGATAGGAACTGAAGTTTTCTGAAGAAGCCACATCTGTATGAAAGATCCTTCAGCCTCTTCCACCTGTGCCGAGAAGAACACTGTTATTGTGAAAAGATGGAATGTCACATATCCAGAGCCAACTTATTTTAGCCTATCTTAGGCCCTTTAGAAAAATAGCCATTTACTCAGCTTTTGTATCTGACCTAACATTCTCCTATCAGGTAAATTTCTTGGAATGTATTGTTAAGATCAGCAGATCTCTAGCCTCCCCCAACCCTAAGGCGAAGAATGCTGTAATAACATCTGAAACCTGCAGAAATTTTTTTCCACTTCACTATAGCCCAACCACTTCATGCCCCACACATGGCTCTAAAACTTTATATAACCTCTTTCAAGTCAGAGTGCATCACTCAGGGTAACTTGAATTATGTTCCCATACCATGGTCACTGGTATTTGTCTCAGAATAAATTTTTTTTAAACTTCCTTGTTATTTCATGTTGGCAGGTATATTAGATCTTGGAAAAATCATGTATTAGTAATGGAACTAAATTAACCCCAGGGTAAAAACTGCTTGGGGACCATTATTACAGAATTTAAAACCAAGGTTGAAAGGATCAGAGATATTTGCAAGTAATTTCACTAACTGCCTGAATAGACTCCAAAATTTAATCTCCTTAGTCAATGTAATTTGGATATTAACATATTAAGCAAGAAAAAATTATACGATCATCTCAATGGATGCAGAAAAGGCATTTGATAAAATTCAACAATCATTCCTAATAAAAATTCTTATCAAACTAGAAATAGAAGGGAATTTCCTCAGTCTGAAAGAGGGCACTTGTGAAGCCTATAGCTAGTGTCGCCTTTCCCAGTGAAAGAAATGTGTTTCCCCTAAAGTCAGGAACAGGACTCGGTACCTACTCTCATCATTTTGATTTAACATTCAACAGGAAGTCCTAGTGAGTGCAATAATGAAAGGAAAAAGAGATCAAAGTCATGTTAATTGGAAAGGATGACATAAAACTGTCTTTATCTGCAGCTGACGTGGCTGTTCATGTAGAAAATTTCAAGGCATCTATAAAAAAGCTAGTAGAACTCATGAGTACACAGGTATCCAGGCCCTGAGAGGAAAAGTAGTTGCATAATATTGTACAAAGACATTGCTAGATATGGTTCAATTAATGAGATACCTTATCTCAGGAATATTTGTCCATTTTGATAAGAGTCACCTAAGTGGTTTAACAATGACACTGCTCAAAGTGACAGAGATGTCAGGCAACAAAGAAGAGCCAGAGGCATTCGTTAATGCAAGCAAAACTTCAATTCCTTTCCTCATCTGTAATCAAGACAACTTTGCCTTCTCTGACTGCTCTGTCTGTTCCTGTGCCTTCTTTAGGCTCTAAGTGACTGCCCATTTGTTCATATATTATACCCCATTAACCTGAGCAATACCCATTTTCTAACTGTTATCCTCTGGCATTGCAAATATCCTCCCTCCAGTTTTAAAACCATATCTGACCCAGCACTATTGGGGTACAATCTAATTGTCCCAAGAGAATGCAGAATTTCATGCAGGAAAGAACCTTAGAGGTCATTTAGATCAACCTCCCAGCCAATCCTAAAAGGCTCTCTCCCAGCTGCCTCTTCTTCAGGTTGTTAAATGGTGGGGAGCACATCACAACCCATCAGTTTGTACTCAAATGCTCTTTCTGCCATTGAAGTCAATTGTTCCCTCAAATGTAAATCTGGATCTGTTATTACCTTTCATTGACTACAGACAAGTCATAAATATCCAAAATGGTTTCTGTCCTCCCATATTCAACGGACTATCCATAGATCATCCCAAGTAAGACAGCAGTATATGAAAGAACCCCAAGGTATTGATCACTGTCAGTAAGTATAGCAAACAAAGAAACATTTGCTAGATTTCAATCAACCATTAAAAAAAAAAAACTTTAGTGAAAACCATAAAATTCAACTACGGCTGGAAGCTGGAAGACCCATGGTCACTGCATCTGCCAGAGGTGAATCTGGGTGATGTCATGCCCTGAGGGAGCTGCAGGGTGTCCCTTGGTTGTTAGTACTTCCTCTGGTGTGGACTTAGTACTATAGTAAGAAGAAAAACAGTTGGGGCTGGGGCTGGGGCTGGGGCTCAGCGGTAGAGCACTTGCCTAGCATGTGTGGGGTGCTGGGTTCGATCCTCAGCACCACATAAATATAAATAAATAAAATAAAGGTATTGCAGCCAAATACAACTAAAAAAAAGAAATATATTATTAAAAAAAGTAATGCTTATTACTGAGAAAGGAGTCATCTCTTGCAACAGCTTCCCTGCCCACGGTCACTAGGTCCACTCACTTGACAAGAGCTCTTATGCAGGGCCCTCTACATGAGAAGATGTTTCCTTTGTCAGTATTTTAAATAGGCAATTTGGCACATTATCTGAAGGAGACAAAAGATTAGGACGTTGCCATAGAGTCCAGCCTGCACAATGCGCCAAGTGCAACCGATCCCTTCTAAAGGTCTCACATGACCCAGATTTAGTGGAGCTCAGGGAAATGGTATCTGCTGGTTATACCAAGGTTTTCTTTTTCAGTCATTTATTCTATACAAAGAGCCTTTCTGCATCATCATCCGATTTCCCCTTCCTTTCTTTTATTACTACCTCTTATGTCTCTTATTTTCTTTGTCAAAAAGGCCATATGTGAAGCCGGGAAATGTTCCAATTGTAATGAAGCGTGGTAAGGCAGCTCCCACAGGGACAGGTATTTATTTAAAGCTGATAAAGCTCTTTGCTTAAAGGTGTTTTTGCCTCTTAGCTGGGGTGTGCCTTGCCATTTTTAAGCTCTTGTTAAGAAAGAGGTAGAACGTTTGCCTACCTACAGTCTGCCTTTGCCCTCTTGTCCACCAACGCGTCTGACAAAGCATCTCCTTGTCTTTGTTAGCAAAATCACTGTGGCCAATGCATGTCGGAAATAGAACTCCCCCAGTCACCATGCACCATCAGAGGACTTCTGTGCAACATTTTCTACTCTGACTTCAGCAAAGGTCAGGACTGCGAGGCCTGCACGGTGACACCATCGTACTCTGTGATCTGGACCCTGGTATATTTTTTGCCCTGGCACTCCTGGTTGGCTCTGAATCAGCACATTCAGCTAGAGAAGAAAGGCTGGATTTTGCCTGCCTAACTTCTGTTCTAGAAGTGGCTCTCTGCTATTTTTCTTCTGGTGTCGCCTACTCAAAACAAACATCTCCATCAGCATTGGAACTTGGGGTTGTAAGAGAGCTCCAGCTGGGGTCAACTCCATCGTCTTCACGACAGGGGGTGAGGGAGGACATTTTATTTTCGGCAGTACCATCTGTCACTTAAGGGGGGGGGGAAGGAGGCCAGAGGGTGTCATATAAAACTAGTCCCAAACATGAAGAAAGAGGAGGGCATTTATTTCTGTTTCTTAGATGAGCATTTGATTTTTATAGAAGACATTGCAGCATTCACTCTTACGTGAGAAAACAAGAGACAGATGGAAAATAAAGAAAATGCTTGATTTTGAGGCACGAGAATGTCAAACTTCATAGAAGATGCTAGTTGCACAATTGACAACAGTTCAGTCTCTTTGGGTTCCAACTCTCCTCTCCAAATCTAAGTCCATGTTTTCACATGCATGCAGGACAGTTCCTTTTCATTTCCTTTTGGTCAAGACATGATGTTAAGTGAAACAAAACAGACACAGAAAGACAAACACCTCATGTTCTCACTTATATATGGAAGCTGAAGTTGATCCCAAAGAAGTAGAAATTAGAATATCAGTTAGCAGAGCCTGGGAAGGGTAAGGGCAAGGGAGGACAGAGGCAGGACTGTTAGTGAGTGCAGGGGTGAAACTGGGCAGGAAGAATAGCTTGTAATTTCTATAGCAAAACAGGGTAACCGTGGTTGACACAATTAATCGAATATTTTGAAATAATTAATAGAGACGGTTTTGGATGCTCCCCAAACAAAGGAAGGAGGCATGTCTAAGAGAACAGATATGCCAATTACCCTGATCTGATGATTATACATTTTGTACATGTATTGAAATGCCACACTGTTCCCCATAAATATGCATAATTATCATGTATCAATTAAAACGTACTAATAAAAAGTTAAAAAATTGGACATGCCAAAAAAAATTTTTCCTTTTGGTCTAAAATCAAGATTCTTTTTCATTTTTAGAATCAACAACAATAATAATAGCTAGCCCTAATACGGAATTGAACTGTGTGTCAGATCCTGTTCTAAGCACGTTGTATGAATACTCATTTAGTCTTCCTAACAACACTCTGGGGTCGATGCTATAATTATCTATCTTACAAACGGGTACAAGTAAAGGCAGCACTGAGTGACTAAATAACTTGCTCCAGGGCATGCAGCTAGTAAATGCAAGAGCCAGGACCGAGCCAAGTTCCGGTGCTCTAGATCTGGCTCCATTCTATCCCACCATGGTTCTTAATGCTTCCAGGGTCAGATACTGAGGGTCTTTGATACTTCTGTGTCCTGGAAACAACTGTTAGGCTAGAGGTCTTGCACTCTGGCTCGTTAAGCTCACCATCTTCTCAAGTGTCCACGCTGGTTCCCAGTCACTCCTGCGCCAAAGCCCTACCTGCTGTGACGTATGAAGCAGTCTTCAAACCAGGATAGTTACAGACTACGTGTCGTGCGTAAACTTTGTATTCTCTTTCAACAGGTTTGTAAGCCCTTACAGACAGGCGCTGTGCTCTGTTCTCCTCACTCATGCATGCATTCATTCCTCATTCATTGATTATTTATTGAACCTCAGCCGAGGCCTGGCTTATAGCTGTGACAAATAATGAAATCTATACAGCCCCTGCCTCCCTAGACAGACACTATGGTGGAATATTTAAAATGGGAAGCCATAGTCGAGTGGCTGTAACTCCACCTGCTCTACCTAGGGGTGAGGAGGTCAGGGCCCTGAGGATGGAATGACATGTCCAAGGCCTCATGGTCAGTCGGGGATGGAAGCAGTTCTCCTAGAACTCCTTTCTCTGTCCCCCAGGGAAAAGTGGCATGGAAACAGCCCTGACAGGCTGTGACTCACAAACATCCTGCAGGCCTCTCTGAAAGACTGGAAGCCTCCCAGCCTTCCCAGTCAGGCTCAGTAAATAAGGCTCAGGTGGGTGGGTGTTTGAAGCCCCATATCCTCCAACAATCACCTGCTCCAGCTCTCAAGCCCCTGGCTCCTTTCATGTTTGCTGCTGCTCTGGGTGTCTCCAATAACCCTGCTTGCTGCTCCGCCGGCCCAAGCCCCTTGGGCATGGAAGTTGAGTCTATTATGGGTAAGAACAGTCGTCCAGCTCTCAGAGAAACCTGGATTCAAGCCCTGCTTGACTCACTCACTAGCCTTTTGATGTTCGACAAGTGATGTCCATCCACCTACAATGAATTTATTGAGCTTCAGTGGGCATTCCAGGCACTGGAGGGGAGAATAAAGACAGACACGGTCCACTCCCACGGACCTCCCATTCTACCTAGGGGCTCAGACCATCAGCACAGCCACAATAAACACCCTGAGGTGATTTCAGGGAAGGATAATGTTTTGGTAGAGAGCAGAGGATAGACAGAGAGGGCAGGGATGATTTGGAAGAGGAGGCAACATCTGAACTGAGTCCTGCAGTATGGAAGGGCCAGCCATGGAGGAAGGGCAGGGAGCAGGAATTTGGGCAGTGGGCACAGCAGTGCAAAGACCCTGGGGCAAGGGTGGGCTTGGGCTATTTGAGAAACAGAAAGGTAAGGTTTCTCCATCTGGAAGGAACTCAGCTAGCAAAAATATCCCCCCCTTGGGTGGTGCTATGAGGATAGAATGAGCAACCCAGTGCTTAGTAGCAAGCAAGCCTAGCGGTAGGTGGTGGCTGTTTACTGCTGCACAGAAGATTGTTGCTAGAGGGCACATCCTGCCCCAGCTGAGTCCCTATCTCTGTGGAACACAGTTCCTTTGGCACTTGTTGTTCCCTCTTTCTGGAATGCACTCCCACAGCTCCCTCTCCCACCCCTGCCTGGCAAACCACTAAGGATCCTTTTACTCTCAGCTTTAACTTCTCTAAAGTCACACCCAGTCGTTTCACATCTCTGCTTAGGATCCTAAAGGGCTTTCCTGGAAGCTGACAGCAAGACCCATACTAAGCTGAAAGGTCCTAGAAGGTCCTGGCCCCACCTCCAACTTCACTTCACTACAAGCACTCCAGCCCTCCCCCCAGTCCCCAGGGCCAGGTATTTGCATATATTGTGCCCTCCCTCTGGACTCCTCCTCTGCTCTCATCCTTTGGGTCTGACCTAAGACAGAAACTCCTGCCCCACTGTCTCTACTACTGTGCCTCCTAGCGTCCTGCTCTGTCTTTCAAACCTACATCACCTTTTGATTCTAATGTGGATGATTGCTCACTGGTAATGTCAGCCTCCCCACCAAAGACGGAAGGTTCCTAAACGTTCCCAGACTAGCACTCCACACCTGTTCAACTTTAATGTTCTATTTTTATATCATTCAATGTGTCTAAAATATTACTATTTCAATAGAAATACATATTTTTTTTCTTTGCAGTGCTGGGGATTGAACCCAGGGCCTTGCCATGCTAAGTGCTCTAGGCTGATCCTTTTCTAAATGATCACTCGATGCTGCAGTTCTCAAGTCTCCCCACCAGGTTTTCTTGTCCTCACATGCTCCTTTCCTCAGTGACCACACTCATGCCCACATGCCCAGTTGTCTGTCATGACTGCCTAAGCACCTCTCAAGCCCTGAGGTCTCCTCCAACTGCCCAGCTATATCTCCAAGGCTCCCTGACATCTCAAACTCAGCAGATATCTCAAGGCATCTCAAACTCAGCAGATCTCATGCTGAGCCCCCAAGTGCTTCCCTGCATCCAAGTCTGGAGCTGGGATGCTCCCCTGGGAGAGGTGCTCTACCTGTCCTCTTCAGCATTCATCACCATTAGCAGACCAAACCTTCTATTGGTTACTCTGGTTTATTGTCCATCTCTTCCAGCTAGAGGAGCAGCTTCATGAAAGTGTTGGGGCACTGAGAACCATATACTCCTAAGTATGGGTATTTTTTTGGCTTGCTCAGAAATTTGATGTCAAGGACATTAAGGTCTCAAACACAGGCTCAGAATCAAGATCCTCTTTGCTTGTCTCGTTTCTGCCCACTCACAGCAGGGAGAGGCTCTGTCTGGAATTCCTGTTATCACATGAAGACTGCAGAGGGGCACACCTATGCTTTCCACTCCCACCCCACCCCCAAATCCCATTATCTATCTCAGAGAGAAGACTGGAGGACTGTAAGCACACCCTGACGGATTTCCCTTATAAGATCGGTCCCTTAGGCACCTTCAAATCCCAAAGAGAACCTTTATACAAGCTGGGGTCTGTGTGTCCCAAGGGCCCATTCATTCTCCCCCATAATCACTGACAACCCATCAAAACTGTCAGCATCCCCCTCCCCATTGAAAAAAGGGCATATAAGCTTCTGAACGACGCTGGGCTAGTGAGTAATGACACCACGTGGCTGCCTCTCTGCTCCCATTTGATGCCTTTGTCAATGTACTCCAGTGAGCCTTCAGAGGGGAGAGGAGAAATTTACCTCTGTCCCACAAAGACAGGGTTTTGTCTACTTTGTCACTTCTGGGCTCTAGTGTCTGGAATAGTACCTGCCACATAAATGTACATTTCATAAATAAATGAACTTTTTCTTTTCTGCCCTCCTACATTGTGGGTTCCATGCTTAGCATATCTCCCCAAGGCCAGGCGTCAGTCTCAGATCTTTTTTTTTTTTTTTTTTTTGAGTAATGGGGATTGAACTCAGGGGCACTTGACCACTGAGCCACATCCCCAGCCATATATTGTATTTTATTTAGAGATAGGGTCTCATTGAGTTGCTTAGTGCCTCGCTGTTGCTGAGGCTGGCTTTGAACTCGTGATCCTCCTGCCTCAGCCTCCTGAACTGAAATCTTTTTGAAAGCCATCTCTTCCCTACCTGACTCACACCTAGTTCTATCATGGCGCCCTCTCACCCAGACTGTTTCATCAAACACGCTGCTGAATCCTTGGGACTGGGTCACATGTTTGGAGCCTTCCCAGGATGAATCCAATGTCTGTACTCTGATAGTCATCATTATTCAATGCCGATGCTCATCTATAATTATAACTATTATTCTACATGGAATTGTCCATCACTACTCTGTAATTCCAGTTGTAATTGCTGGCCTTCTGAGGCCTCAGCTGTCTTGGACTGTGTGTACCCATTTTCATCTACAGGGCTGCCCCTGGGAACATAAGCAGGTAGACCTTGCCAAGGGGCAGAGGTGCTCAGCAATTTTCTCCTCCATTGGCTCTCACTTAAATTGCTTATGGGAATAACAGCACAGGTGCTGAAAGGGGTAACTGTGCTGTTTGAAAGAATTTTCTAGTATTTCTTCTACATATTTCCTCAGCTGAATCTGCCAGTGCTTCTCCATGGACCCTGGGATTGATGCTTACAGCCCTTCAGAACCTGCCCACCCTGGCCCGGGCCCCTGCTTCTCTCTGCTCCCTGGACACATCTGATACCTTGGTGCCTCTGGGTCCTTGCTGAGATGATGGCAATGTTGCTACCCACAACAGGGCAGAGGAATCCCATAGAGAGGCCAGATGCCTCTTTGTAATGCTCCTGACGAGAGGACCCTATGAGCTGAGTGCCCACCGTAGGTGGTTGGAGCTATTCCCCTAACCAGGGACATCCCTCACAGAGGCCAACATCTGCTTATTAATTTTCAGTCAAATACAGAACTTTCTGGGAAGAAGGAGGCAACAGAAGGGAAAACAGGAGCTGAACCCTGAAAGAACACCAAGTGTCCACACCTACGGCTGTCACACAGCCATGGAGAATCCTCCCAAGGCTGCCAGCTCCCTCCATATGCATCAGAGAAAGTCAAAAGGTGGGCATTAGGGTATTAATTCCAGGGAGAGATGATCTCTTCAGTTTGACATCTGATGGTGTTGAACCAAAAAGAATGCCCTTGGCATTCCAGAATACAGTGGCTTCCAGGAAGGAGTTAACTTTTCATGCAGAAAATGAAATGCCCTACTCACTTTGTACATAGCTTCAGACTATTCCATGTGAAATCATGGAGACAAGAAATAAAGAAAGCTGGGTGTGATGGCACATGCCTGTAATCCCAGCAGGTTGGGAGGCCAAGGCAGGACAGTGAGTTCGAAGCCAGCCTCAGCAACTTAGTAAGGCCCTAAGCAACTCAGAGAGACTCTGTCTCTAAATAAAATATTAAAAATTCAGTGGTTAAGCACCCTTGGGTTCAATCCTTAGTACAAACAACAAACAAACAAGAAACAGGGAAATTAATTCAAAGAGTTGCCAAAATACCCATTTTTCCTCTTTTTCCATTTGCTCCTTTTTCGCCTTTTGGGCCCTCTGGACCAGGCTGTCCGTCTGATCCATTGTGTCCTGGTAACCCATCAACTCCTGGAGGTCCTACATTAAAACACGGAAATAGAAACATTTAAAATTGTTTTTTTTTTCCATTGAAGTTAATGTGCTTTCCTTTATTCCTTTAGCTGGTGAAGCTGGGCGGGCATCCGTCTTTTCTACATCATGTCCTGCTTCTTCCCTCCCTTCTCTGTCTGAAACAGTGACAGGTGTTAGGAATGGTGATGGCAGATTCTCCAGTGAGAGGGCCTGAAGAAGGATGGGATGTGGCCAGGTCACCTCCACACCTTTCCCTCCCCATCTCTGTCACTTTGGAAGGATCCCAAGGGCCCAGCCACCCACAACCTCCCCTTGAACTAGGAAAGTTGATAGACTTTTACCTGGTGGGCCAGGTGGACCTACAACAGAAAAAGAAATTTAGGTGATAAGACACAGGTGGGAGAAAGAAAACCTAGCACCACAACCACCTCTTCCTCCTTAAAATGTCCTACTCGTCTACTAACCCTCAGAAACTGATCTCATACCTCTTTATGTAGAGTTCATCATATTTGTTCAAAAGAGCCTTAAAAACAATTCAACAGAGATCCATTGGCCAATCGAACCAATTTAAGTTTTAAGAGACCAAGAATAATTTCTGAAGCAGCCCACCAAATTGAGGTGAGTGACAGTGCAGGTGGGCTCTTGTGCAGCCCTGGCCCAGGGGCTCAGCCATGAGCTCAGCCCACCCACTGCTGTCATTGGAGGGCTGGAAGTCTCTTTCCTGGGAGCAGGTCCAGTGCTCTTGGGCAGCCAGCTGGCCTCCTCCAGGTCACCCAGGGGTATCACCAGCTAGATTTCTATTTGTTGCATGAAATAGCCTGAGAAAACTTGAGGGCCCAGATCAGGTAACAAACATTTTCCTTTAATGTGAAATTACCTAAGTATCTAAGGGACTTGGATGAATCATTTACATGTAACCAGGAAAAAAAAAAAAGATTTTGCTTCCACAGATAGGAGTGTCTTATTGCCAGAGTGTCTACTTGAACAATCAGACAAGTCAATGAGGCTGTAACAAGAGGAGGTGAATTGCTTTTGTTTCTCCAGACCACATATAATGAGTATCAATATCAGACTGGAAAGGTCTTCCACAAATCCAAGCCTATGACCATTCAGAAAGCAAGCATTTGCTAAACACTTACTACATGCACCAAACTCTACCAAGGAATCTCAGCCCCTGTATTTGCTGTGCCCATAGCCTGTGTGAGAAAGGTGGACCCTTTGAAACCACAATGCAGTATGAGAGAGCTACAGAGAGGTAACCCCTTCCCTGAAGGGGTGCTGGGGCAGTCTAGCCATACAACTGTCTGAGAAGACTTCCCAAGACAGAGAGCCTTGAGCTATGACCCTGAAGAAATGGTGAGCCTAAGACAGCTGTAGGTTAAGAGCCAGGCATTCCACACACAGCACCAGAGTTAGCAGCACAGGTCCAGAGGTCAGAACCTGGGAGATTCAGGTGGGAGAAAGGAAGAGGATTGGCCAAGCTAGATGTGTAAGAGATGAGGCTAAGTCAGAACACAGGTGGCTGGGCAATAGAAGCACTTGACTGCCATGCCAGAAGGTGTAGACTGTAAGATGTAGACTCTCTCTGAGAGGAAATGGGGATCTACAGCAGGTTCTTAAGCAGGGGGTTGATGCTGGAGATCAGTGTGGGTTTGAGACCCTCTTTGTAGCTAGACATCAAATAGAATCATTTGAACTAAGATGAGAGAGACATAGAGAGACAGGGAGTGACACAAAGAAAAAGGAGTAAATTGCAGCGGAAATAAACAAATCTTTGTAATTAAAATCAGGGACAAGGTTGGGATAAATCTGGTGACCACAGAGTGGCAAAGCTAAAAATTCAAGAAGTATTTCAGTGGAATGAGCAAGATTGTGTAAGATTCCTCTCAGATAACTAGAGGATAACTGATGGATAGAGGCTGGGACATAGGGACTCTCAGATGGATAGGTGTTGGAGGGTATGCTTTTAATACAGACAGTTGCATTTCAGGTCAAAATGATTTGCTGAAAATGGCTTCCAATTCTCTAGTCAGTGCAGCCTGTGGCTACCTGACTTAACCACCAGGTAGTGTGCGCGCGCGCGCGCTCTCACACACACACACACACACACAAACACACTGGAAAAGGGGTGGTGTGGAAAGGGTGGTGTGGACAGTGAACAGGTCAGAAGAAATTAATTAATCATCATTCCTGGCTACAGATGCAGGCACATTCCATTGCACAGATTGGTAGGACAATTTGACTGCAAGGAGCAAGATTGACTGTAGGTTTCAGGAGTTCCCAGAGAGCCCAATGACTATGTCTATGGGGTGAGGATGTAATGAAAGCTCAGGTTGGAGCTGCATGTTTAGTACACATTAGCCTCTCGATAGGGAAGCATTTGGATTAAGTTTCCCTGACATAGCTCCACTGACTTCCTAGCTCCAGTTCCTACTGTATGAATCTATGGAATCTCCTGCAATGCTAGTTTCAATGCAGGTCCTTTGGTCAGGTCTGGAGATTCTAATTAGAGGCCCAGAAAATTGCATTTTTACCAAACATCACAGATGATTAGGATGCAGATATTAATGGGTCCTCTGATGTGATGTAAAAATTTCCTGGCAAAATAATTAGTTACCATCAACAACTCCTTGTGAATGAGGGGTCCCTGGCTAGGGAGACTCATTGTGGGGAAGTGAGAAATTTCCAGGTTGGCCTATAAAAGCCCCAAGTGCCATCCATTGGTCGTCTCTCTTCTTGGAGGGGTAACCTTATTGTTGAGATGATGGAGCTGCAAGACAGCAGCTGCCTGGATCCCTGAGTCACCAGGACTTCCTGGGAGAGCCACCCAAACATCACTGGACTTTATGGAGTGAGAAATAGTCTTTGTTGCATTAAGCCACTGAGGTTTTAGTTTGCTTCCCCCCCACCTCCCCCGTGGACACAACATCTTTATTTTATTTGTATGTGGTGCTGAGAATCGAACCCAGCGCCCCACGCATGCCAGGCAAGCGCACTACCGCTTGAGCCACATTCCCAGCCCCTGAGGTTTTAGTTTGTTACCCAAGCATTGCCTAACTTATCCTGACAAATGTACTCCTATCACTTTATAATAATTTGACATCTCACATTTTTTTCCTTGTTGAGAGCCACAGCCAAAGGGGCCCCAGCAAACTTCCAGCTACCGGCTGATGATTGGCTCACAGTGGCCCCAGCAACATCTAGCTGATTGGCTCCTCTGCGGTGATGTTCATTGGGCTGTTTCCCTGCCCTTCAAGCTGCCAGCTGATGATTGGCTCACAGTGGCCCCAGCAACATCTAGCTGATTGGCTCCTCTGCAGTCATGTTCATTGGGCTGTTTCCCTGCCCTTCAGACTGCCAGCTGATGATTGGCTCACAGTGGCCCCAGCAACATCTAGCTGATTGGCTCCTCTGCGGTCATGTTCATTGGGCTGTTTCCCTGCCCTTCAGACTTCGGAACTGCTCATTGGGGGACTTCTTTGGCTCCGCCCACGCGACCTAGCCAATCGGCCTCAAGAGCAGGAGGATTGTGGGAGGTGGTGGTTGGTGTGTGGGAGAGGCTTGTGGAAGCCGGTGGTGGCAGTTGGGCTCTGAGGGTTTTTCCTGAGGAGCTGTTTTGTTTGGCGTTTGTAGTTTTAAAAATAAAGTTTGTTTCTTTTGACAAGTGGCTCCTGAATTGTGCCCAGCCAGACTGCGGCATTTCCTCTCATAAGTTCTAATGCATTTTTCCTATTATCTAACAGAAAAATCTTAACTGAGATAAGAAATATAGGCACCTCAGTTAGTGGGAAGTAATAATAAGGATATATGAGTCTCATTATTATCAAGAGCAGGCCTGGCCAGTGGCAAACATGCAGGGCTGTGGAATGCTGCTGCCTGTCTCTTCCCACCATGGCAATTTCAAATCAAGGGGAAGAGAATCACCTCTGAGTATCTCTGGTTTCCCTCCAGCAGTCTCTATTCACTCTGGAATGATTTCCAACAAGGTGCTCCCTACCCAAGGCACCTGTTTAGCAGAGCATGACCATGGAAGAAGTAGCTACACATTTCTCCAAGTCTTGGGAAGATACAGGAAATAAAGAAGTCAAACAAGACCAAAGAGAAACATTCAGGTGAGGGCTGGGTCTGCACATTCAGAAAGAGCTAGTGAAAGATACAGGCCTGTAAACCTTACGGAACCAGGTTTGGAGGACTGTCGTCCTGATTCTCCCCTCCTCTTCCTCCCTAGCAAGGACTCCCTGGGACTCAGCCTTCTTGTAGGCCATAGCTTCAGTCTCAGGGTCAGAGTGGGTGTGGTCTCTTTCCTGTGAGAGACAAAGTTGGCTCTACTTAAGGGATGTCCAGAGAGGGCCCAAGCTCACACTGGGGGGCTGAACTCACTAATACTAAAACAGCCTTCTGGTTTGGTCAGGAGATCTCATTGGGTGAAACACCAATCTGAGACACCAGCTGAGTTTGGCCTGTCCATTCATTTACCAAGGCTACAGCTCTGAGGCCTTCATCCTTACCCTATTTTCCCTGGGACACCCTCTGCAGTTGCCCCTGTCATTACCTATTGGGCCAGCCCTGGGGCACCTGGCTTGGAAAAGTATCTTTCTTTCTTTTGGTGGGGGTAGTAGTGGGGTTACTAGGGATTAAATTCAAGGACATTCTATCACTGGGCTACATCACCAGACCTTTTTATTTGTTTTTACATTTTGAAACACAGTGTTACTATGTTGCTGAGGCTGGCCTCACACTTGTAATCCTCTTGCCTCAGGCTCCCAGGTCATTGAGATTACAAATATGTGCTGCCACATCTGACAAGGTATCTTTCTTCACATGTCCCATTAAACTGGGACATGAAACTTCAGATCAATCTCGTTTACTGGATACATTTAAATTCTGGGCAAAGGCCATGGTGTCCTTAAAAAATTAGAGTATGAACAGCAGTATGAATCGGTTTTAAGAGGCACTTCCAATTAATTAGTAGTAGCTTCCTGGAATTCCAGAAAAGAATGTCACTAGGCCATGCTCAGCAGCAATCAAGATTCCATCACTGATGTTTGCCTGATGTCTGCCCTGGCAAACTTTCCCGACTGACATCTTCTTGGGCCTGCAGATCAAGGCTCTCTGCTGATTCCTCAAGTTGCCCAACTTAGGAAATAAGGGAGTAGTGACAAGTGCCATCACTGGATCAGGGTCACTTAGATGCAAGGAGAATGGGCACTGTGGATCTGAAGTGCCTCTGCCCCCAATGAGCAGTTTGGGCCACATGCTAGTTCAGACATTTTTTTCAGAGAAAAGAATAACTGAAGATCCTGTCTTTTTCAAGCCATCTGTTCTTCCAGAAGATATGTTTCTGGGTTCCCAAGAAAACTTGGGTCTGGCAGTAAGATGCACCCAGAAAAGCATATGTCATATGTTGTTTGACAAATTTTGTACCAGGAAAACACATAACCACTGTAGTTAGGGAAGTTCCCTCCCTATTCACCCTGAGATGTCACAGGCTATACAAACTACACAGTATCTCCAGAGCAACTATAGCTGAGGCAAAGAAATGGAACAGGAACAGGGTTTCATGGTCATAGCTAGACTAGCCCCCAGTTACATGCACCTGCATTGATTGATTGATTGATTGTACTGGGGATTTAACCCAGAAGTGCTCTATCATGACATATATCTCTAGGCCTTATTATTTTATTTTGAGACAGGGTCTCACAAAGTTGCCCAGGCTGTTCTCGAACTTGCAATCCTCTTGCCTCAGCTTTCCAAGTTGCTAGCATTACAGGTATGTGCCACCATGTCCAGTTTTATTTACTTTTTATTTTTGTGTGCTGGTGGGGATTGAACCCAGGGCCTTACAAACACTAAGCTCGTGCTGTACCACTGAGCTACATTCCTGGCTTCCACATCTGCTTCTTAAGAGATGAATCTAGTGTAAAAGCTAGATCTTGCTCTGGGGCCCAAGCCCAGGCTCTGCCCTGGAGAACCTTTCTCCCCAGCATCCTCTTGCACCTAGGGACCAAGGCTCTCTGCCCATTCTTCAAGTTGCCCATTTCAGTCCTGGGTCCTGTCATCTACCACCCCCTCAAATGCAGGCAGTAGGGTCTATCCCAAGTCATCTTCTCACTTTGCAATTTGTACTTTTCACATCAAACTTTTAAATTGAAGAGATTTCTGTGTAAAAAGGAGGCTCAATTCCAAGCTAACATGAAAGAAGGAGTGCTGGCTTTTGAAAAGCATTTTGAAGTGCTAAAGAATCGCCTGCTCAACCCATTTCCAGCAGGGATGCAGTTCCCTGCTCCCCATCACCCTCCCCTAAGTGGTCTCAGGAGCTCCATCCTGTGCTTTCACCATGAAGCCCGGCTCTCAGGTCGGCCACTGTACCAGTCGGAAGGGAAGGGGATTTTCCTGTGCCTCTCAACGAGGCTTTTGTGCCTGTCATTTCATCCATCTGAACATTTCTCTAGTACTCATTACTGTCACACCTGGGAGCTCTGAAAAGGCCCTTCCAGAGATGGAAGAAAGGTGCTTAAACCACAAGAGTCTCCGAACAAAGGACCAAGCTGTTCGGAAGATATTTAATTTTCTGTGAGGGACAAAATGTGACTTGAGTAATTCAATTAGAATTTCCCAAGAAGCCCCAAGATGATAGTTTTTTTGCTCTGAGGCCAAAAGAAGCAAATGAGAGTGAGCTTAGACTTGGGGCTCCCGAGGGAAGCTCTCTCCTTCATTCACTCCTTACATAAGCCACAGATTTCTCCCTTCAACAAAACTCGCACATTGTGTTATTAATGTGTGTCAGGCAATGAGAGGAACTGGGGAGAATACTGCAGACAATGGCTCGGTTTCTTAAAGCCAGGCACAGATTGAGCAGGGTTTCTCAGCAGAGTGAAGTGCTGATGTGGCCTCCCCAGAGCCTGAGGTCATAAACTTCTGAGGCCCAAGGAAAGCTTCAGCTGGCTTCATAATTTTGCAGACATTGTTTTAATGTAAAAATGATTTCCTTAGAATGCTCCTGTTAGGTCGATGGTGGCGACTTGCTGACGACTTATAACAAAGCAGCCCTCGCAGGAAAGGAACATCAATCAGGCACTGGTGGAAATGCCTGTCAATCAGCGAGTTCTCCTGACTAAGGCCTGTCAATCAGCAGGATCCCCTGGCCAATCCAGGAGTTCAGCCAACTCCCCTGACCAACTCCAAAGGGACAAGGGACCCTAAAAACACCTTTTCCTGTCCCAAGGGCTTCCCTTCCTGCTGTAAGCCCCATAAAAGTCCAGTCTGGTCAGTGTCCTCAGACCCTTCTCCTGTCCACTCTGTGGGTCTGATGGAGTTCGGCCCAGGAGTGATATTTCAATAAAGCCTCATTTGGCGGCCCTTTTTAAATCTGCCTCCTTTGGTCGCTGCCCGCCTCGCCTGATCTGAGAGCTCCCTTCACTTTAGAGGGGCAGGAGCTGCCATGTCTGAGGTCAGGCTGCTAGGCCCATCCCTGGCCTGGCCAGAGCCTTGCTGGACTTGGGTGACCGCTCTGCTGCCTGTGTTTCTCTCTGCTCTCACCTTCTGAAGGCAGGATTCTCCTTCAGAAGGTGAGATACAGATTTCTTTCACACTCAGATTTAGAAAATCGTCTCAAAACCTACCCTTCCATCAGCCATTCCTTGTCCCAAGTCTTGACGTGCCCCCAGCTTGTTCCTTTCCTCTGTTCTCTATGTCAGTGATGCATGTGGTGGAGGGGTGCAGTATGTGGCCAACCTCCAGGCCCACTGAGCACATGGCTCGAACCTCACAGAAAATTCTTCATAAAAAGTAAGTTCAAAGTCAGCCTCGCCAATTTAGCAAGGCCATAAGCAACTTAGCAAGACCCTGTCTCAAAATAAAAAGTTAAAAAGGGGATGTGGTTCAGTAGTTAAGTGCCCCTGGATTCAATCCCTGGTACCAGGGGGGAAAAAGCATCTCTTGACTATTTAGAAATTGGCTTCCAGACCTTCCTGTTCATGCTATATGTATGATGCAGGGAGAGAATTACTCCTGATAAGAGAACTCTATTTCTCATGTACAAGAACTCTACCATTTTACAAGGTCTTTCCCCTTTTAAAACTAATGGGAATGGGGAAAATATCTATGGCCCTGGTTCAAGGTACCCCAAGTTTCTAATTACCCAAGGCCTAATTATTTTCCATGGCTGTATTTCTATGGCAATACCAGAACTTATTATGACTTTTCATAATTATAATTGGCTTTTAGCTCGGTAAAAACACCTGGTACAAGTAAACCAACATGTATTTTTACAACATAAAATGCTCCTGTGTTCACTCTGCCTCTGCCTTTTGGCTAGCACAGGTATTGGCTGAGTGAGCAGCTGGGTCAGTAGCGGCCAGCTTACCTGTGAGGCAGATGCCCTGGGTGCTGTTGCACAGGTCCACCATCACTCGGATCTGCAGAGGAGAGAGGGCGATGGACAGCAGTCAGTAGGCATTGGGTCCTGAATTTGCCCTTTATTCAATCAAGCAGAAAGTAACGATAAAAATCCACCAAGTAACTCCAGGAGAATGTGCAGAATTTTGAGGAAAAGGGTTGACTTAAAACTGAAAAGAACCCTTTAGAAGATCTAAGGACATTTGATGTGAGTGCTCATCTATTAACATCACAAATAGAATTTCCTAGATTTCTATCAACTTCTGAGAAGACAGAGGATGGTGAGGGAATCACCAAATTCAGTTTTCACCAGTGAAATTAGTTGACCATCCTGCCTCTGAAGGGTCCGTCTGTGGGCCTGAATAAAGAGAGTGGTGAGCTTAGTGGTTAGGAGCACACACTTATCAAAGGGGAGAACGCAGCTGAGATATTCAACCTCTTGACACTTTTGTTTCCTTTTCTGAAAACTCAAATAACATAAGCACCTACCTTGAGGGTTGGGCTAGCTCAATCCCTGGCATGCAGAACCTGTGCTTTGGCGGCAGTGATTCTCATGCCATGTGGAGCCTGCCTACTCACCTTGGATAACTACCTGTCACGGTGGTATTAGCCTGATATCTGGTTCTCCCACAACCACTGTCTACCCCTACCGTTCTTTGCACTGTTCCCTAAAACCAAGTTTGATCATGTTAGATCCATAGACTGATCTGAAAGATCTCTAAGAAAATTAGTAAAATGCAAAGTACAGAATAGCATGTATAATATACTTTCATTTATGGAAAACAGTGGTGCACACACAAATGTTTCTACATGCTTCTCTCTTGCTGATTTTCATCTTTGGCTTTCTAGAATATTTCTGGAGACCACTAAAAAGCCTCAAGTGAGGGGGAATAGAGGGTCAGGGGGAAGAAAGCTGTACTTTTCATTCACATGTTCACTGATTACTCTTTCAATTAAACTATTTTCAAAAGAACATGTTTTGATGTGAGGAGAAAAGTGATTTTGCCTTTTATCTACATTGAATCCACTTGCTAGGAGTCCAGAGGAAAACTCACACTGTGTTTACTTTTTGCCAGGTATGTATGTAAGCAAAAATAACCAAAATGGTTTTGGTACCATAGTGAAAGCAGACTTCATGGTCCAGCGCTGCCTTTTATTCAGTAGTGGAGTCAGGTATCAGAGGGGCTCACTTTCTGAGTAGAAAATGGCCTCTGGTTACAAGAAGGGTCTGGTTTTTATAGGTTACACTTAGAGGTGGCTTCATCGATAGAATTTGTCAGTTTGGGCATTCAGGAAACAGGTTGTGAGAATTTGAACCTTGTTTTTACTGGGCAAATATGGGGGGGTCCAGTGTTTATCTTTTTGTGCCAGGGGTCATTGTACTGGGTAAGGATCAATGTTTGGCTTCTTCCTCCAGGGTCTATTGTCCTTGGGAAAGAATTTACTGGGAAAGGATCAATATTTGTCCTCTTTCCAGGGACTGCCATTTTAGAATTGATGTTTGCCTCCTTCCCAGGCATTGTCTTGCCACCAGGAAAGAATTTACTGGGGAAGGATCAATGTTTTGCCTTCTTCCTCCTTATTCCTGGGTCACATTGTTTGAGGGATTGTCATTTTCCATATCCTTCAATATCAATAGGTATTTATTTAGACACTTGTTATGATATATACCAAACACATTACAAATCTATAAAATGTGTATGAACAATTTAAAGATGAACAACATAAGAAACGTGTACATTTGGCCCTCTGTGGGGTTTTGCATCTACAGATTCAACTAACCACAGATTAAAAAAAAAATGTATCTGTACTGAGCATGTACAAACCATTTTCTCATCATGATTCTATTAAACATATAGTATAAGCTTTATGTAACACTTATACTGTATTATGTAAATATTGTAAATAATCTAGAGGTGATTTAAATTATACAGGAGGAGGGCTGGGGATGCAGCTCAGTGATACAGCACTTGCCTCGCATGCACAAGGCCCTGGGTTCTATGCAATACTATGTCATTGTCTATAAAGGACTTGAATATCCTCAGACTTGGGTATCATTGAAGGGTTCTAAACCAATCCCTCATGGATACTGGAGGATGACACATACCATCCTAGTTGAAGAACTGGAAATTTCCAGTGGCTTGGAAGCATCCCAGGTGCCCCTCCCCACCCAACAACTCTTCCAGCTGAAGTATATAAGGCAGTTCCATTCTCCCCCAGGTAAGAAGAGAGGTTTAGAGAGGTGCCATCATGTACTCAAGGGCACACAGCTTGCCTTTAGAGGGAGCAGACTGAACTCCACATTTCCTGATTCCAGGTCCACTGTACTCTATTATGCCTTTGATGATCACTTTTAAGTAACCAGACAGAAAAAAAAATTGATGTGCTGTTTTTAGTCATTTTCATAAATGAATGTAATCAGCTGCACTGTGGACAAAATTTATTGTCTTTAAAAATGTATAATTAGCCATTGAAGGGACCAGAAAAGACTTACAATGCTTCATTTGTTGCCTGGGGGATCACAATAGAAGGAGTAGTTTCAAACAAGAGAAGCATCAATAGGGAAAATGAGCCTTTCTCTTTGATACTGATCACTGCTCTAGGAAGGCCCAGTGGAAAAACTTAAGAAGGAGTTTTCATTTCCTGACCTTTTGGCTTCATTTTTATGCTAAAGTTAATTTAGATACTTATCAGTAAATTACCTTAGTCTTCACTTAGAAATATTCTTTTAACAAAGGTAAGCTCTGTAAGATTGTGTTAAAGTGAAACACGTGACAGAAACCTGTGGCCATAAAGCCAGAACTGCTCCCCATTTTATCACAATGATGAAGAATTTGGGTGAAAATAAGGCAATTCAAAACTAAAATAATAAAATCTACACAGTCACATTAAAGAGTCCCATTTGTAGGCTTCCTAGATCTTGATTTAGGTTTTGAGAATGTTGAAGCTGGATGAGGTCTTTGAGGCCATTGTCCTAGGGGTGTTTCTCGGGATTTAACCGTGGCATGGCCCTGTCTCCGGTCAGAGGCCACCTCCCACCACTCTTCCCTGACGCTGTGTGCTGGGGCTCTGGTTGGCTCCCACCTAACCCTCAAGATAGGCCTTCCCCAACCCAACTGAGAGGAGCCCAGGCAGCTACCCCCCTCTTACTCTCCTGACTTGTCTCAGTAGCATTTATTATCCAATATTATCTTTCTTATGTATTTATTTATTACCTGCCCCCAGTCTCCAAATTTTGGACACAGGAAAACTTGCTCTTTGTTTTGTCTGCATCCCCTGTGTCTAGAACAGTCCTGGTGTCCGGCCTAGAGCTCCACTGGGGAGAATAGCATCCAGTGGGAAAGTGAGGGGGAGTCTGCCTTGAGGGGAGCCGACAAGAAATTGCTGGTCTGGGATTATGATATGGGAATCTGATGGTATTGGGAAGAGGGTTGGACCGGGCACAGGAAAAGGTCCATGACAGTGGTGGGAAGTCCCTCCTAACTCAGCTGGTCTAGCGTGGAGGACATGTTTTGTGGGAACAGTGACCTTCGCCCTGGGTGTAAAGTACAGAAGGGTACCCAGAGAGCACAGGCTTAGTGCATCGGTGGCCACAGCATCACTGAGGACCTGTCAGTTTCATCTCCTAGGCAAGATCAACACAACAATGGGCAGAGTCACACTGCATCGTATGGGAACTTGTCCTCCTCATTGATAATGTTGGGGCTCAGAAGACAACAGAAGCCCCAAGATATAGGCAGAAGCACCATCAGAAGCAAAGTTTCTGATCTTTTCTTGTCCTGTCTTTTGCTCCTTCCTCTCCCCACAAGGCAAGTCATAGAAACTAGAAGTCCTTTTCTCCAAAGAAAACTATAAAGCCTAAAAATATTGCTCTAATTTCCCTTACATTGTTCCCACAAACACCTACCCTGCCTGTTGAGAGCCACAGTTAAGTTGGAATGACGCCTGGCATTTTGCCATAGGGAATGGTTGAAAGGTGACCCTGCTCCAGGAATAGGGCGGCTAGGGGGATTAGGGCGGATCCTAATCCTAATCACTACTTTGGAGTTCCCGTTGAGTTCTTGAAGGGTTCCGAGAGAATTTGTGCGCGGAGCCCAGTGGAGGGAGTGTGTTCCCGGGAAGTGTGTGTAGATTGCTGGTGAGATTTCGGGAATAAAGAGTTGCTGTTTGAACCTACAAGGCTTTGTGGCGGCTCGGTTATTTTGTGCCCACCCACCCTGCCTTTCTGTCTTGGAGCTGGCCATAAAGAAATTCTCTGCCATGTCTTGTTGGGTAGTAGTAGATCATAGACCCTCATTTCAGAAGGGGTCCTGCTGCATGCCCAGGAGGAAGGAATGCTGCATAAAGAGGCCAAGGAGATTGAACAGAGGCCTGGCTGGGTTCTCCCTCAGCATTAGCTCTGTTAGCATTAGCTCAATACTCTCGTCCAATCATGGCTGTCCATGCTTGGTGGCACCTAAGCATAAAAACAGATAGTCACCCCATAAAATACAATCAAGTCAATTGGTTATGCTTCTCTCCTGAAAACCTGTATTCTGGTATAGGGTTGTTGGTCCCAGCCCTTTAAAATGGGCAGCAATGGGATCATCCCCCTTTCCACCCCTACAACATGTGGCAGTGGTAGAGAAGACAGCCAAAAATGGGCCCTGCTGGTGACCTGACCTAACCTCCCAGCTTTCTCTTGGGAAAGAGAACTGGTCTCACTGGATTAGTAGGATTCATGGGGAACTGGGCAAGGAAGGGGCCCCAGGAGGAAAATAATGGACATGATAGCCTGGCATCAGATGACTTGAGCTAGCTTTTATTCAAATTAAATATAGAGGGGACATAGTTTGGCAGCATCTCTTAAGAAGCAAATGCTACAAGTTGGGAATCCCGCTTGTAGGATGCAAGGATAGCTGGACAAAAATGCTCATTGCCACACTGTGTAGCAAAAACATGCAGACAGCCTGAATGTTTATCAAGGGACTTGTAAACAAATTTAAAAGGATGAGGTAGAGCTATATGGACTATATGGAAAGACAGCTTTTAAGTGAAAAGAGCAAAGTGCAGCCAAGCCACATAATAGAACTTTTCAGTTGAAAAAACAAACAACAACAAAAAACTAAATATGTTAGTATAAGCACAGAGAAACACTGGTAGGTCATAACCAAACCATTAACTGAGATTGTTTTTTTCCCCAAAGATTGAGGCTGACTTTTTGTCTTAGTGGTGCTTATTATTACCTAATATTTTCTTGCTTATGTATGCATGTATTTACGTACTGAAAGGGGATTTTCCCCCCATTCTTTGTTTACAGTTTTAAAGATATATTGGAATGATGAATGATGTTTACTTTGCTGTCCTTTTAGTGAGAGAGCAAGAGGACAATGTGAATGAAATAATGAGACTAACAACCTGGCTTTATGACCCCCGAACAGCAAACCTTGACAATCACCCCAGCTCTTGATAGAACTTGGACAGATTTCTATTGTTCTAGACAAATAAAGAGAATAAACTAGAACAGTTGTCTAGTCTAGTGATTTTCAAGTGGTTCCTAAGCCAGAAGACTTTTCTTGTTTCCAAATAAATTGCCAAATCCCAAAGTTAAAAAAAAAAAAAAAGATTAAAAACGGAGCTGTCATGGGCCATCTGGGGTGGGGCTGACCTTAGTTATTGTCTGTAAAATGAGAGGGTTAGACTAGACAGATGATTCTCAATCTCTGCTCCCATTAGAATGGTGGGGGACAGGGGGAGGTGGGGACACATTCAAAGGCTCCAGAGTGAGGGGAGGAGGGATGAGAAAGTCAACTGAGGAAACTAGTAGAGTGGCTGGCTGCACTCACCCAGCCGTCTTCCAGAGCTGACTTCACCCCGACCCCGACCCCCAACACCTCATCTACTTCCTCACCCTGCTTAACCTTTGGGAAAGGAATTGTATGACTTCAACTTGAAATGCAGATTTTGGCTTTCATTTAGTTTGCATATGAGCAGGATATTAGATTTTTACTAATACAGGTATAATTGAGAGTGTGTCGATTTCTGTGCAAAACTGAAAGGTTTAATCAAAAGTGTATCTTTCTCATCAGAATGAATAGACCTAAATGAGTGAGCTACGTCAGTTCATCCCAACTCAAAATGCACAGAGGTTAACTGGCTACTCTCTTGAACTCCTTTTCTCTGGCTATTTACTCTCCGGATTGGTTCAGAAAAAAAGAACGGAGCAAACCTGCTGGTCCTTCCTCTGGTTCGGGTGTAGCTAAAACGATGAGCCTTGTCTGGGTGTCTCTGAAGTTCAGCAAGCACAGATTTCCAACTGCTAATTGGAAGGCTGTTTAAATGCTAAGTCACCTTCCAGATCTGACCTATTGTGCAACTTAAATTCTTTCTCTCTTAGACAATTGAATACTCTTTTTGACTCTCCTTAATTATGCAAATTGATGTTATTATATGCATGCAAATGTTCTTGTTAGGAAAAGCTTGAGGGACCTGATAATCAGCCTGCCATTGACCAAGATTCCTTAGACTGGAGACATAGGACTATGAATGGGGTGGCCCAGCTGCTTGTCACTAGAAGGTTAGACCCCAGATGTTGGAGGAGTTCCTCATGGGGTCTGATGCTGCTGTCAGACACCACGGCCTCATCCATGGGAAAGGTAGAAATTAGCACTGTGGCCAAGGTCTGGTGAGGGTGAGCTGCAAATCCAACAGGAATGTGGACTTCACCTCTGTTTAAAAAATGAAAGAAAAGGGGAAAAAATGAAAGAAAGGAAGAAAGAATCATAATTCTAATTCCTAAGGCCAACCTATAGCCACCTAACCAAAACTTAAGCCTTTCTGATTTCCACCTCTCCAAACACTAGCCCTGGCCCAAAAGAAAACATGAAGAAAGATTTGTTTGTTGTTTTGTTTTTGGTGCTTGTTACCAAGATTCAATGAAATTAAAGCAATCAACTATTGACAAGTCAGCTTATATAGCTGTTTGCCTTAAAAAAAGAACATATGGCAGCTAATTATGAAAAAGATCAAAATACTTCCTCCATTATCAACTGTTCTCTAAACTGCTTTAACACTGAGATTTTGAGTCTTTTCTTTTCTGGTTTTTTTTTTTTTTTTTGGTGTGAGATCTCCCAGTTTGGGAACTGTTTTCTTATATGCTATTATGGTTTGGATATGAGGTATCCCCCAGAGCTCATGGGGGATAGATAATGCAAGGATATTTAGAAATGAAATGATCAAATTACTGACAGCTGTAATCTAATCAGTGAATAAACCCATTTGATAGTTTTATAGGTGGTGTATGATTGGGTATACCTTTGGGGATTATATTTTATCCTTGGTTCCTCGAGTACTTTCTCCACCCCTCCTTCCCAGCTGCCATTGGCTGAGCAGCTTTCTGTTAGGTTGATGGTGGCGACTCAGTGGCGACTTAGAACAAAGCAGCCCGCCGCTGGAAAAGAACATCAATCAGATGCCGGTGGAAATGCCTGTCAATCAGTGAGATCTCCTGACTAACGCCTGTCAATCAGCAGGACCCCCTGGCCAATCCTGGAATTCAGCCAACTCCCCTGACCAACTCCAAGGGGGCAAGGGACCCTAGAAACACCTTTTCCTGTCCCAAGGCCTTCCCTTCCTGCTGTAAGCCCATAAAAGTCCAGTCCGGTCAAGCTTCCACTCGGTTTCTCCTCAGACCCTTCCCCTGACCCCTCTGTGGGTGTGATGGAGTTCCGCCCGGGAGTGATATCTCAATAAAGCCTGTTCAGCGGCCCTTTTAAATCTGCCTCCTTTAGTCGCTGCCTGCCCCGCCTGATCTGACACTTTCCTCCATCACATCCTTCCACCATGATGTTTTACTTTACTTCGGGTCCAGAGCAATGGAGTTGGCCAACCAGGGACTGAACTCTAAATTTAATCATGAGCCAAAATAAACTTTTCCTCCTTTAAGTTGTTCTTGTCAGGCATTTTGGTCACAGTGATAGAAAGCTAACTCTGTAGGGTAAGCTCTAACTTGATTTGGTTTTATCTTTGACACTGTGGATGGAGATGCTCTGAGCATAAGAGTCACACTCTGGGGCCTGTCCTCATAGGCCCCAGATGGTGTTGAGCTGCAGCTCCACAGGAATCTCAGCTGAAGGTTTAGCAGGCATTATCAGCTCCTGTGAACAGTCCTAGCCATCTTCTGCCAGACAACGTCAGTGGCCTGCTCCTGTCAGATCATTCAGATTGGGATCCTCAGAACACAGAGGAGTCCTGCCCAGGCTTTTCCCAACAGTCCACCTACTGCTCCTTCTGAACCTGCAGCACCACAGCATGGACAGTAGTTAGCTCACTTTGCCACTGTTACTCCATCCACCATTTCTCACAGGCTCCCACTGATGGGGCTATTTCATCCTGTTTGCCCCATGCATACATTTTAAGCCCTTTCCCGCACTAGAATGGCATTGAGTCCATACTAGGTGTTTAATAAACACTTCAGTATCCATTATTTGCTCGACTGGGAGGGAAATGTTTTCCTAAATCAATGATATTGGTTTCTGACTACTAGTAATGTTGTTTGTATTGTTGGCTCAGGAAACTATGCCCCAAAGTATGTGCTTTGGTATGCTAAGTGCTTTTGAATTAAAATAATTTGGAAGTCCTTAAAAGCTGCCTCAGAACCAAGGATTTTCTAAGCTTCTCCTACATACCCTGCACTTGGGAAGGGAAGGGTTCTTTCTAGAAAATACTTTCAAAATAAATGCAACAGTCTTAAACTCTATCCTTAAGAATCTCATTGAATAACTAGGAAAGATTAACCACCAGAGAAGAGATTAATAATAACCAACATATAGAGTCAGACTTTTAAAAATCTGTCCTTTTGAGGGCATCTCTGAGATTACCTTGTGAGACTTTATCTGCATAATAAGACCACCTTGTTCACCGGGCAGTTTCCTTCCCTCACCCTTCTAACCTGCTGCCCCCTCCTCCCAGGAGCCTGAACCCCCTATTTCCTTCTGTACTCACAATGCTATTTAAATTCAACCATCTGAATCTTTGAGTTTCATTGATATTTTGTATGGCTCCCATACTTATGCATGTTAATAAAATTTGTATATTTTTCTTCTGTTCATCTATTTTCAGTTTATTTCAGCATATTTATTTTGAACCTACGAGGGAAAGTTTGAGTTTCTCAACGACAGGAACTGAAAATTCACTATTTGTTTCTCTTTGTGCTTCTTTAGAATAATTTCAGTTTTGCAGACACTCCAAAATTCTCTAGAAATCAGGACCTTGAAGATGCTAGAGTTATCTTATTAGAATCCCAAGACATGCTATCTCCCTCCTGCCCATATCATTATCATAGTAAAATCAGAAACCACTATGTATCCTGGTCTATATGGTAATAATACACAAACTTTTCATACTATCTTGAATCAAGGTGCCCCACATGAGGTTCTGCATCCAGGTCATGTTAGGACTGGGTCAGCCATGAAGAGACTGGGGTTTTTATATGGAAAGGAGTCTAAGACATTACGGAAAATACACAGCCACAGTAAAACATGTGTTATGGTTTGGATGTGAGGTATCCCCCAAAAGCTCAAGTGTGAGACAATGCAAGAAGGTTCGGAGGAGAAATGATTGGGTTATAGCCTTAACTAATCAGTGAATTAATCCCTGATGAGATTAACTGAGAGGTATCTGAGGAGGTAGGTGGGGTGTGACTGGAGGAAGTGGTTAGTTGGGGGTGTGGCTTTGGGGTATATATTTGTATCTGGCCAGAGGAGTCTCTCTGCTTTCTGAGCATCATATGAGCTGCTTCCCTCCACCACACTGTTCTGCCATGATGTTCTGCCACACTTCAAGCCTTGAGGAATGGAGTCGGCTGTCTGTGAACTGGGACCACTGAAACTGTGAACCCTCAAATAAACTTTTCTTCCTCTACAACAGTTCTGGTCAGATCTTTTAGTCACAAAAGTGAAAAAGCTGACGAAAACAACAAGGCACTCAGCAGAGCTTCCTGCTTTGCTAAGCGCACTAGGGTCTGGTGGTGGCCAGGCTGCCTCCCAAGTGATAGGGCCTTTCTCTTAGGCATGTGTCTTGCTGAGGAGGTCTGGAGAGCTGAACTGAATCACTGGAGACTGAGTGCGGCCCTCCAGCAGCCCTCCTTTGCAGTCTAGCTCAGTGGTTGCCCAGATTCTTTAATGAAATGTTGAACAAATAATTAACAGGTGTCAGTCTGAAGTCCACTGACAAGCACTGGCCAGCTGTCGTGCATACAGAGGCTGTGAGAGTCACATAAGCCAAAGCTTGGCTGGGTTTGGCTAAGGACTTGTGGACAACCCAATTGAAGAGGCAGTGCCAGCAAACACATGCATGCCAAAATCTCTGAGGAAAAAAAGAAAACAAAAAAACAAACTTTTGGGGCTGGGGTTGTGGCTTAGCAGTAGAGCGCTCACCTAGCATGTATGAGGCCCTGGGTTCGATCTTCAGCACCACATAAAAATCAATAAATAAAGGTATTATGTCCAACTACAACTATAAATAAATAAATAAATAAATAAAACAAAAAACAAAGTTCAGCCAGGATCAGGGCCTTTGGAAACACCCTGTATGACATTGGTTAACACTGGGAACATGCAAAAGCACATGGCTCAAGTCCCTGAAGAAGCACTCCTCCCCCAGATGTGCTTCAAGGCCTTCTTAAGGGTCTGACCTCAGGTCAAAGGGAAGACCGGGTAAGCTTGGCAGGGGCAGCAATGGTCTGGTTGTTTTTTCTTATTAACTGCAGCGGGACCCTGGAGATGTTTCCCAGCCCCTATGACAAAATAAGAAACAAAGTAATAAAAATGGCAATTCTTATCCCAGATGGTAGTTGTGAGGACTCAATGAAAAAGTCCTCACGAAAATAACTGCTTGTTTGTATTGGTATTATAGAGACATATCTAGTCATGAATTGTATGCAAATCAGCTGATTTGCTTTCTGAAAAATTATCGTTTCGTCAGTTAATACAACTGCAATGAAGCCTTCTCATTAAGGTCGAATTGCAAGCTTGATCTATCAATTGAATTAAAAAATGTAATATGAGAAAGATTTTTAAAAAATAGCCAAGCATGATTCAATAAGTGTCATAACTCACCACCAAATAAATATAAGCCAAAACTGGTTCCTAAACCTTTATCTTCTCATGTCTGAAGCCCAACAGGCTCCATCAAGTCCCCACTTCCCAGCCAGGTCCTGTCTTCAGTTCAAGTGACTGCCACTCAGTGATGACAAGTATTTTTGGTTTTCCTCTTGTTGCCTGGTTAGATGGGAGTTGCCAGCAGCAAGGATTCCTCCTTGTACTAATTGACTGACCCAGCTCCAGAACCAGAAATGCTGGATCATTCTCAAAAGAGGCCTCAGGGCTGCGGAAACAGCTCAGAAGCAGAACACTTGCGGAGCATGTGCAAGGCACTGAGTTTGATCCCAATCACTGGTGGTGGTGGTGGTGGTGGTGGTGGGGTTGAAAGCTTCAGGCAATATTCTTCCAGTATCCCTGCTTAATCTTTTCTCATTCAGGTCAGAAACTCAGTGTTATATCTGATTAAATATAGTATCTCATCCTGAAACAGTTCTTCTCCGGAATTAAAAAAAAAAGCAGCTATAAATCAGGTTACTAATCTTAAACATGTGCCCATACTTTGTTTTCAAGAAGTCATTTTGGCCGAGTGTGGTGGTGCACACCTGTAATCCAGTGGCTCAGGAGTGTGAGGCAGGAGGATCACAAGTTTGAGGTCAGCTTCAGAAACTTAGCAAGGCCATAAGCAACTTAGCAAGACACTGTCTCAAAATAATAAAAAAAAAAATTAAAAAATCTTGGGGATGTGGCTCAGTGGTTAAGCACCCTTGGTACCAAACCAAACCAAACAAAAACGAAATCATTTTGTAGTGGGTTGCTTATTTGGTAGTTCTGCAATTTTTGAACTATTTTGGTCAATTTTTTCTTAAAGGAGACAAGATCTTTTTTACCTCTGTATATTTTAGATATATGTAAATGTAATAGAATAACTTTTGAATTAAAGTATTTGTAATATGAGAAAACATAGATGAAGATTTGTCTGATCTTGAGATCTAGAGGAAGGAAGAAACATTCTAAACATAAAAACAAAAGCAAAACCCATCAATGAACAACTTTATTGATCTGACTAGGTGGAAATGAAAAAATTTCAACTACCATCTCACTAAAAGACCTATAAACAAAATTAAAAGGAAGAAAATGTCCTAGACCAAAAGGTGTAAAGAACATGGGTTTTGGAATCAGACACAGTCTGTCTGAATTCCACTTCCTTTACTAAGTAGGTCACATAGTGGCTTAGAGTGCCTAACATCTCTAAGCTTCTGTCTGCAAAACGGGAAATAACAACAGCAGCAACAACTTCCTCACATAATTGTCTGTAGGATAAGATAATGACCTTCTTGAAATACATACCTAAAGCTCTTAGCATAGCACCTAGCACATTGTATAATTGTTATTAGGGGGAAATATTACAAAATATATAGGACAAGAAAAGTGAATAATGTTCCTTTGTAAAGAACACTTGTAAGTTAGTTAAAAAAAAAACAAAACCGGGCTGGGGATGTGGCTCAAGCGGTAGCGCACTTGCCTGGCATGCGT